>NC_133659.1:7515824-7775824 GCF_037893015.1 Macrotis lagotis
CTTTGGGAGATCCTCACATAGTCTTGGACGCTGCTCTCCCCAAGGACTTTGGTTATCCATACTATCTTTGAGAAGGTACTAGCACTACTTGAAAGAACGAGATACTTATTAACCAGGGAATTAATTGCATTATTTTCACTATTATTAATAATGATAACAATAAATGCACAAACTGGAAGAAATTGAGTAACGCATCTTGACAAGCTATAAAAACCCAATGTGGACCCATTCAGTCCCAGTAACACAGAACCTAGAAATTAGAATTATCCACCCGAATATCACCACTTTTCATTTACTGACAACGAATCTCTATACTGCAAGTAAAGATCTTAACATATCCTGGAGAATGCAAGTAAGAAAACAATGGCAGGGGCAGCTAGATGGTTCAGTGGATAGAGAACCAGTCCTGGAGTCGGGAGGAGCTGAGTTCAAATCCAACCTCAGGCACTTAATAATTACCTAGCCTTGTGACCTTCAGCAAGTCACTTAACCCCTTTGTCTTACAAGGAAGGAAGGAAGGAAGGAAGGAAGGAAGGAAGGAAGGAAGGAAGGAAGGAAGGAAGGAAGGAAGGAAGGAAGGGAGGGAGGGAGGGGAGGGAGGGAAGGAAGGAAAACTATGGTGACACTACAGCGTTATCTCAGATTGAATTGTTGCCTGCAATTACCAAAATCAAACGATGTTCCATCAAGTCTTTGACTCAAGGCGCCATAGCTACCCCTCAGCTCTTATGGATGAAAAGTTTTCAAAATAAATACATTGAGTAAAAACTAAAATTCTGTGGAAACAAGATGAGATAAATGTCAGTCAAGTTGTCCTTCCTACTTCTACTATTGGAGTTCCTGTCTTCTTTAGCGGAGTGACTTTTTCTGATAGGCATTATGCCTGTCTTTCCGTCTCTGCTTCTCTCTGTCATTCTCTGTCTCTTTGTCTCTCTCTTTCTATCTCTGTCTCTCTGTCTCCATCTCTCTGTCTCTCTGTCTCTCTCTCTCTCTCTCTCTCTCTCTCTCTCTCTCTCTCCCTCTCTGTCTCTCTGTGACTCTGTGTCTCTGTCTCTCTCTGTCTCTCTCTCCTAAGTTGCTTTCCTACTGCCTATAAACACAGCCATGTCTCTCCATCATAAAACAAATACAAAATAGTTTTATTCCAAAGAGTATTTTTGTGATGTGATTGTTCTTGGATCATGTTTAACTGTGCTCAGTCAACACCAAGGAGAGGAATGAGGCAACTGACACAATAACAAAATCAAAACCCCATTTGTAGGAAGTCTTGAAGCTTTACATTGAAATCACATTCTCATTGATTCCTGTATTGAAAGAAGGAGATCAAACTCCCATGACTACACAAGTTTCTTGATGGAAGAAGGACAAAGGAGATGGAATGAGACAACTGGGTGAAGACCAGAGAGTCTGCCAAAGCTTTGCAAAACAAAAAACCTCAGAGACTGAATATGAAGAAGAAGACAGAATGTTGACAACAATAATAAATGGCTTTTTGTAGGACTTCAAAGTCTGCAAAATGTTTTCTATTCATTATCCCATTTGAGTTTTATGATAGCCCTGCTGCAAATGAAATGCTATCACTACTACTGTCATCCTGTTTTACAGATGAAGAAACTAAGTCTCAGTGACTAAGAAATTTGCTTCTGGTCCCATGAGAAGTAAGTATCAGAGAGGAGATGTGAGTCCTGGTCTTCCAAAGCACAGGTCCTAGAACTTTTCATCATTCTCTGCTACCTCCCTCATGTGGAAGAACCTTGAATCATTGCATGGTCAAGGACCCTCAGTCCATGGAAGAAAACTTCACTAAGAATATGTTGGGCTGGCCAGACAACCTTCTCCTTGCTGAACTCTCAGCAACTCAAGCAGGTAGCCTGACCATTTATTTTCTCTAATTTTAGAGATCTTGGTGGCAAATAAAGGACTGTTAAATGTTTAATGAAGGCTATCTCCCAATCAAAAGTGAGAGTTTTTCACCCTGAATGTCTCCTTTGGATGACCGAAGCCCTCTGCTCATGATGCAGATTCATAAATCACCACTTGAGCTTTCTCCCCTTCTCAGATCATTGAAGGAGATTCCAATAGACACCAGATGGGAAGACTTCTCCACCCACCACCCACCTCTCACCCTTTGATAGATGGGCTTATGCTGAAACTTGGGCCAAGAGATAAGGAAAGAGAGAGAAAGGAAGAGGGGAGGAGAGGAAGGGAGGAGAGATTGTGCATGTAGTGGGGAAGGCATGCATAAAAGATAAATAAGTGCATCGGCTTCTTGTTGGCCAAGATCCTGCCAGTTCAGTTCTTCCCTTCTCCTTCCCAGGGAAGGGCACCATTGTAAGCGGTGGTAACACCATGGGGTGACAGCCCTCAGATCGGTCCCAGTCTTGCCTCGTAGCCTTCTGAGATGTTTGATCTTCCTCCCTTCCACTGGAGTTGAACAGGAGGCACAAACAGCAGCACATTCCAATTACGCCCCTTTACTCCTCATTAAGCAGATTTACCAAAGGCTGGGAGAGAAGGATTGAAGGCCCAAGCTAAGGCAATGCTTGGAATATTCTCCAGTTGTCACTTACCCAGGCTGTGACTCCTTCCCATTGGGCCAAATCATGAAGAGCTGAGTCCATTATCACCTGTGTTTCCAACCCTAACACTGAGAGGCAGGACTCCTGCCCACTTATTCACTTTAATCCCTGGTATATCCCTGGCCATGGATATATGATCTCTTGCAAATTCCTACCAGGGTATATCAACTGGGGAAAGCCAGAAGATTTTTATTCTAAAGTGTCCAAGTTTTTATATATAACTCTCATCTGGAAAATGAATTGGAGAGTAGGGAGGATATGTGAAGAAGCTCATCCTTAAGACCCTTTCCAAATAAAAATCTTATGGTTAATAAAATGAGAATGATGCTAGTTCACAAGGTCATTGAAAGGAAGCTCAATTTCAAAGTGTACAGACATGGGTACAATTTTTCTCCCTGTTTGATGGTTGGGGAAGAAGGATTAAAAATGGTAAAATGCCTTGGTGACTAGTCGATAATGATAAGAAACCTCCAATACAAAACCAGGTTTCCCGATTCAAGTCTTCATTGAACTCATTCGATAATTGGACAAGATGGCCAGCCAACAAACATTTATTAAGTAGTCACTAGGTACTGCTTACACTGATAGAAAAAGGTCAAGAGATGGTCTCTTCCCTCAAAGACCTGCTTCTTCTTATTCAGGGAGCTAATGTGTAAGCCCCAAGGGCAAATTAGTTGCATAGAGAATATATGGACAACCATCTGAGAGTGGAGGGCACCAGCAGGTTGGGGACTGGACAGCTCCTCCTGCAAAAGATGTAATCTGAGCTGTGGAGAAAGAAGCCTGGAGGGGGGAGGGGGAGGGCATCCAAGACAGGGGGCACAGCTGGTCTAAATGCCCACTGTTAGAAGATGAGGTTCAGGTAAAGGACAAGCAAAAAAAGGTAGGTAGTGTTGATCATAAAGGACATGGAAGAGAGGCAGGTCCTCTGAAAAGTTAGGAAGAGACCAGGTTGTCAATTAACTAGATTTCTGTGATGTGAGCCAGCCAGTCCCTCTGTATATACTCTGACCCATTTAGCCTCAAACAGTTTGAGTTTGCCATATATAATATATAGCTCTTGATAATCAGAGCCCGGTTATGCCAATAATTTGTAACACGGTGGTCTTTGCAAGCTATTTCCCTTCTCTAAGCCTCAGTTTTCCTATCTATAAAATGAAGATAATAAGTGCTTCCACTATCCACCCCACTGGGTTACTACCTGTTAAAGGAGATAATGTATACACACTGCCTTGCTAATCTTAAATATTATTAGTGGTAAGATCCACACAGGAGATTATGGTATTTAAAACTGAAAGAACCTATTTCCTTCTGAAACTTTCATGAGTAATACCTTTAACACTTGGGTAGGTCATTCTCCTTAAGGTTTTATAGGGATGAGACTACAGGCAGATGTGTGTGAGCAGCAGAGTGGACTGGCTGCCTCCACAGGTTAGGGTCTTGGAATAAAATTTGAATGGCCACTTGTTAGGGCTATGGAAGAAGGGATTGTTCAGTTAAGCACCAAACCTGAGAATCTCTGAATTTTCTTCCAACTCCAAGATTCTGGAACCTCCTCTGTCCCTTCTCATATAAAGTGCTTTGTGAGATGTGAAATACAAATAACAAATATCATGAAATATATTACCCAGAAAATGGAAACCTTGAAAAGCAGGTGAATCTGCCATTGTAGAGGAGACTTCTGATTGTTATGATAGGAGCCCCAAAATAATAAAAGCTTCCAGAACATTGCCTAGATCCTCACACCATGTCGAGATTCCTCCACCTACTTTACTACCTTTTAATTGTGAAGGTGTCTACAATTGAACTAAGCTCAAAAAAAGATTCCTCCACCTATTCTTTTTATTGGCAGGTTCCTGACTTTTCATTCATTCATTCATTCATTCATTCATTCATTCATTCATTCTCCCAGTTCATCTCACTCTCCAAACATCTCCAATTCCTCTCTAGGAGCATTGTGACATGAATCTACCCTAAACCTTCCTCTCCTAATTGGTGATTCCCTTAAAGGCCTGCCATTTATAAGGGACTTAACCACATTCACTTTACTCCCAATTCAGTTCTCTAGACATCACTTCCTTGCAGATTCCTTGGTCCCACGTGGGTATCCGTTTCTAGTTCTCCTTCATTTCTCTCTCTCTCTCTCTCTCTCTCTCTCTCTCTCTCTCTCTCTCTCTCTCTCTCTCTCTCTCCCACCCCCAACTCCTCATTCATTCATTTTTAGTGTTGTGAGAGACAGAGCACGGTCTAACCTCATTACTCTAGATAGCTGCTCTCAAAGATGACATGTTGCTGATCTTCATAAGTAAAGGAAATTTCAGTACCAGGAGTTCCCTACACAGGTGAAATTGAGTGAGATGGGGAATGATGGTGACAATGATGATGATGGTGATGATGTCAATGATGGCAGTGATGATTTGGTCTTAATCTATCATTTTACTGGTATGGAGAACACCGATTGAGGACACTTCATCTCTCCATGGATGTTAGCACTTTATACTGCCATGTTCTGCCTTAGATCAGTTTCCTAATGTTTTATGTGTGATGGAGGCTTTGTGAAATCAGGTGACACCTATGAACCCTTTTTTCAGTATAATGATTTTAAATGTATAAATAAATTATATAAGATAACAAAAGAAACCAATAAACTGAAGTACGCATATCAGTCTATATTTAAAAAATAATTGTTTCCAGAACCCATCCCTTTGAGAATTCCTAAAATACTGGGATGTTACTTGACTTACCCAAGGTCAAACTTCAATGTATATGAGAGGATGTGAAACCATGACTTCCTGACTCCAAAAGTCAATTCTCTATTCCCTGTGTCACCCCCAAATAACAATGTTGATAGATATAATAATAATAGTAATAATAATAAATTTCAGTGAGGAAGGGTCTAGTTTTAGAGTGGGTATTTAGTAAGTTCTAAAAGTAGGAACCCTGTTGACAAGTCTGATGAAAATCTATTTTTAGTGGCATGGGCAGCAAATGGACAAATATAAATGGAAGAAATCATTTTTATAATTGAGCAGATTTGCTCTAATAAAGTGTAAGGTACCTGTAAAAAAGTAATAATAATGAATTTCTTAATAGCTGGAGACAAATCTGCTCTTAAGGGGAGCACCATCACTCCTGTGATATGTGAACCCAATGGGAACCAACTTCAGATCACCACCTTCCCTCACTCAGGATCTCTCCCACACTCTTGGGGCATTCATGGAAACATTGCATGGCATTATGAGAATAATCAGATAATACCAAATGCTTGAGCTTATCAGTGGTTTCCTATTTCTGGTGGATATCACTGGAACCACCAGAAGAGTTCTAGACTTTACCAAATGTAATGTCTTCTTCAAAATGGAAAGGGTGATTAGCCTCAGTTATTTCATCTATTGTTGTTGATCTCCATGATAGGAAGAACAGGAGGCCACATACTTGCTGTAAAATTGTTAGAAATCATCTAATCTGACCATCTCCCCTTTACAGAATAAAAAGCTGAGGCACAGAGAAGTATCAGGACTTGCCCAAGGTCATACAAATAAAAATTAGAACTCAAAAAATAAGCTATATTGAAGCCATTATGACAAAGAAAATTGTTGCCTCAAATTGCCCACATGTATCATTGAGCCACAAAAATTTAAGAACGTTTTTAATAGATGGTACAACACTAAATAAATACTCATAATCCTTATCTTATATGAGATAATGAATTTTCAAAATGCAAATAGCAGATCAAAGTAATTAAAATCATCTGAATAGAACATTGAATGAACTATATGTCATTATCACCAGCTTTGGGTCACCGGAATCAGTCAGATAATACTTTCACCTGAAGGTGAACTCTAAAGCCTTCCAGAACTTCTACCCCAAGACAAAACAGCAAGTTTGTTCATTTGTATGATGATAGCCTATAGAACATTTAATATAATAGGTACCTGTAAAGGTACCAGCAACTTGGCCTGAGACCATATTCCAGCTGAACTCCATTGAACAAGCTGAAGAAATGATGGTTATAACTGTATTTACTGAAGGCTTACAAATTGTTTTACATCCATCAGCTCATCTGATAATACCCAACATTTGTATAGTTTTTAAGAAAAGCATCTCGTCTCTTTGCTTTAGCTCAAGCCCTATTACCACATGAAGCCTTTTCCAATGTTCTTCACTCTCTCTCCTTCCTTCCCTATCTTGTAGTCTTTTATATTAACATTATACACGCACGCACACACACACACACACACACACACACACACACACACACACACATGTTTTTATAAACAGATTGGTATTGTTTCCAGAACCCACCCCTTTGAAAATTCCTAAAATACTGTGGTGTTCTTTGGAGGTACATTGGAAACAGTACCTTGTTTAGACCTGGATTCTCTCTCTCTCTCTCTCTCTCTCTCTCTCTCTCTCTCTCTCTCTCTCTCTCTCTCTCTCTCTCACACACACACACACACACACACACACACACACACACACACACAGTTTTCACCTTCAGTAAAATGCAACCTTCTATCTTGAGTATAAGGACCATCTTTGAATCTCCTGAACTCACTACAGAGTCCAGTACATAATGTTTAACACATGCTTCTGGATTGATTGACTTCTGACTGGCTTTATTTGAACATCAAAAAATCTTGAGGTAGGTAATAGGGGAATTATAACCTTTATTTTAAGCATAAATGGTAAAGAGAAAGACAAATATCCCTATTTCCAAGAAACTCATACTCTAATATACTATACAATATGCAAGTCTGTGGACATCTCTACATGTAGATATCTCTATATGCAGATATATGTGTGTGTGTGTGTATTTATTGTCCTTCCATTGTTTCAGTCACATTCAACTCTTCATGACCCCACTTAAGGTTTTCATGGCCAAATGGGTTGGAGTGCTTTGCCATTTCCTTCTCTAGCTCATTTTACAAATGAGGAAGCTGAGGCAAACAGGATGAAATGACTTGACCAGGTAGCAAGTATCTGAGGTCATATCTGAATTCAAGTCTTCCTGACTTTATACTTGGCACTCTATCCCCTATGCCACCTGAATGCCCAAGTATGTAATGTATTTGTAAGGATACAAATACCCATGTATGTGTGTGTTTATCCATATATGTATATGTGTGAGATCCACAATAAAGGCACTAGAGTTAAGGAGCAACTGGGAAAGGCTTCTTGGAAAAGCTAAGTGGACCCCAAAGTCAGTGAGAAGGGATGGTGTTTAGGAATCTTAAGAGTCCACCATTTCCTGGAAGAACACCTTGAATGGTTTGTAGCAGGAATCACAGGATTAGAAATTTAGAATGAGAAGGGACTCAAGGGGCTTCTAGGGGCACAGAATTCACAGAGACAAGTCTAGACAGTTGAATGAATAAGACAAAACCTGCCAAAGCAAGATTGGGAAGCCTCCAATCATTCTAGGCACTGGAGTCTCAAGGCTTGCTCATTTCTTGAACATGGAAGGGCAGAAACATTCTATTGAGAATCAATGTCTGACCGAAGACTCTTCCAGTGTAGGCATCTGCTCATCAATCTATCAACAAGCAATTATTAGGTGTCTTCTCCATGCCAGACACTGAAGTAGAGATGCAAAGAAGCCCCTCTTAGGGCTGGCACACTAATGGGGAGGCATTGACATTTGGGTGAAATCCTGGGACTGGAACACCCAGTGTATCATAGGGTTCAGAGTTGAAGGGGCTTTACTCTTAAGTCTCCCATCACTTTGTGGAAGAAGAAAAAGAGACCTGGCAGGTTCAGAATCTTGTATCTGGATCGTGAAGGAACCTTCCAGGCCAGTTTTTCTTATCTCTTCTTTGTTTTACAGATAGAAAAACTGAGGGACTTGTCCAAAATCATCTGGGAGTTAGTGAAAGAACCCCCTGTGAGCCCAGGTCTAAACAGGGCACCCTTTCCACTGTACCTCCAAGCTAAAACATTTGGGGGGACAGTTGTTTGTGAGTTACACAGCAAGCATTTATTGAGTTCTATGATGTGCTAGGCATGGCCTTAAAAAGTGATCTGTCCCTCCCCTCAAGGAGGTCCTAGTTATATGGAGCACCTTTGCGTGAGACTGGTTTCAATGACATATGAGCCATTCACTGTTCCTGGCTGCTGGGTCAGAACTTAGTGGATTTTAAAGAGCAATGACATTCCCCCATATCACTTTCTTCTTCATCTTCTACAAAGGAAGCACAGTTGGGTCTGGAGTCAGAGAAACCTGACCTCTGGCACTTCTGAGCTCTATGACCATGAGCAAGTCACTTAGACTCGCTTTACTTCTGTTTCTTCTACACTAAAATAGGGATAATAATAGAACCTACCTCACAGGCTTGTCAAGAGGATCAAACAAGATATTTATAAAGCAGTTAGCACAGCCTAGTACACAGTAGGTGCTATATGAATGGTAGATTTTGTTATTGTTATGACTACTACCGCTGCTGCTGCTGTTTCTATTCCTGCTACTATTGCTGCTGCTGCTACTACTACTACTACTACTACTACTACTACTACTACTATTGTTGCTATTATTAAGCTGCTACTACTGCTGCTGCTGCTGCTCCTACTACTACCCCTGCTCCTTCTCCTTTCTGGCTTTAAAGTATGGGACTTAGGGGTGGCTAGGTGGCGCAGTGGATAAACCACTGGCCCTGGAGTCAGGAGGACCTGAGTTCAAATCCTGCCTCAGACACTTAATAATCACCTAGCTGTGTGGCCTTGGACAAGCCACTTAACCCCATTGCCTTGCGAAAAACTAAAAAATAACATTATAAAAAAGTATAGGAATTAGTCTGATTTACATTCAGAGAGCTGAGGAAGAGGGACTAGCAGCTGCTTAATTCAGCCATTAATATTTATCCTAGGGAGGTAAATCTGAAATGCGACAAGTTCTGTTTGCTCCCTACCTGAAACAGCTGATGGAGGCCAAGTTCAGATGGCTTTCAAAAGATCACAAGGTCCTGGGGAATCAACAAGGTAATGACTTTAGTATCCATTAAACTGATCAGTTTGCACCAGAAAAATGGGCTGATATTAAAGGAAAAGTCAAGAAAGAGGCTCTGGAGGGAGAGAGAAAAAAGATGCTCAGATGATAGGCCAAGGTCCAGTACCAAGAATCAGGAAGAAACTTTTTGGTACAATTGCTGAGTATCTGGATATGGCTTAAAAGACTGGCCTCCAATCTACCATAACGCAGCATAACGGTAGGACATCGGATCTGGTCTGAATCTGTCTGTCCATTCTCTCCACCACTCTCTGAGGGCTTTCTCCTTGGTAAAATCTTAACCAGAGCCAGTAGGAACAGCTCCCCTCAGGGTGGCCAGGGTGGGGATGATGAATCAATGAACCTGAGGAGAGCAAGGAGGCTTCCCTAGGAACAGACCCCAGGAACAGAGGAAAAACCCTAAGCCCCTGGAAACTCAAACAGAAATTGTCTCTGGCCCCTCTGCCATAAATGAAACACTAAAATTAATGAACAAGGACATGAGTCCCCAGCTCCTTTGAGAAAGGACCTCCTACATTCAGAAACAAAACTTCCATCCTGGAATTGTTTCCCTTCTAGTGGGTAAATTTCTCTCTAGCATTGTCTTACTAGCAAGGAACACTGTGAACAGGCCAATTCTCACTGCTTCAGTCTTCAAAACCTGAGTGAATTTTATGTCAAATGTTCTTCAAAGCAATGGAAAGACTTCACCTAAGGAGAGGGAATTGGAGGCAATTTTCCAAAGCTATCTCAGATGAAATATCACAGATCAAAGTTGGAAGCAACCTCATCCAGAAAAATAGTATGGGCTGATGGAGAAAACACAAATTGGGCTGCTCAGAGTTTAAATGCCAGCTGCAGTATTAGAGGCAGATCAGAGGGGCAGTAAAGGGGGCCCTAGAGTCAGGAGGATCTGAGGTCAAATCGTTTTTGACACTTCCTAGCCATTTAACACTGGGCAATTACTTCACTTCTGTTTGCCTCAGTTTCTTCAGTTATCAAATGGTGATAATGAGATAGTCATGAAAAGTGCTTGGTACAATATCCTGCATACAGTAGGTACCATAGAAATGTCAATTCACCTGTATCAGAAGAGGCACTGGGCTCATCTATAAGTATGTATATAAAGTAACACCAGAAAAGTTGGCCTTGGAGGGGGAAATGGGTGTCTCAGATCAGGTGAGCCCTCACAGAGAAGCAGGCAGTGTGACTGCAAATTGAGGTTTGAAGAAAACCAGGGATCCTTGGAAGGAGAGGAAAGGAGAGAGAGTGAGTGAAGGTATGTTCCAGGAAACAGGGTCAACCTGTACTAGGCAGGAAGCCAGGGAATGGAACAATAAAAAGACTTGTTGGGCTGGACTGAAAAGTAAGTATGTGAAGAAATAGAACACAGAAGAGTTTGTATTTTAGCCTAGGGACATCCCTGGAGGTTACTGAGCAAACAACTGGCAGTGGTCATCCTGTTTGGGGAATATCACTGTCCCAGCGTCACATAGCCAGGAAGAATCAGATGTGAAACTCAAATACCAGTTTCTGAAATCCAAATCCAGTAACCTTCCTACAATACCAACCCAGTCTCTCCCCAAATCCCAAATGGTGTTGGAACCTTCCATTCGCTGCCCCTGGATTGCTTCCCTCCCTGTTAGAGCAAGTTGTTAGACTGGAATGGAGAGAGTCTCCTCCCTAGTCCTTGAAGAGTGGGCCACTAAGCTTTTCCCCTTGGAAAGGAAACAAGGAACTCGATCTGTTCCAAGCTCCAGATTAAAGATCCCCATCTTAACTTTTCTGCAGAGGAGATTTGGGTCTTCATCCACCATCAGTTGGGCTTCTCTGAAAATCAGTTTTAAAAGTCTTCACACAGCAGTAGGAGATTGACCAACCTGCTCAGCCCACCATCTTGAGAGTTTTGAAATAATGATATGAAATGGTGAAAGAGTGGGCCACTCACTATTGGCTGATGATAATGGAGAGGGAGGAACACCAAACTTCTTATATCATCCAAGAGAGATTCATCCACCTTTGACAATACAGTGGATATGTCAGTAGGAGAAATATGAGTGACCTTTACACAGGCATATAAACCCATGAACAGTTTCTGGTTTGGGCAAATAAAACCTTATCATCTCACTTCGAAAAGGATGGTGATATATCTCAAGGGAGGCAGGGTAGTGAAGTGAGGTACATGAAGAATAATCTTGGAGTCAGAAAGCTCTGGGTTCAAGTCCCATATTGGTTTATGATTTGGGGCAACACACTGTTCCTCTCCTTGACCCAGAAACTCTTCATGACCATTCACAGAAGGCATCTCCTTACCAGTCTGGACAACATCGTTCTATTCAATCTCAGGAGAGGCAACCAAGATCCCATGCATTGAGAGTCAGCCTAAGAGTTGGCAGCAGTTGGTTGTGGGTTTTACCTCTGTTGCATACTGACTTGGCAAGCCAGGACAAGCCACTCAACCTCTAGTCAACCCTCTAAGACTCTACACTGGAAAGATGGCAATCAACCTGCTTTGATAGAGGAAGTTTGCTCTCCTGGGATTTCCCTATAATAAGAAAGATCATGGGTCAAACCTCCTAGCCTACTACCCCTTTGGTGCATCACTGCAAGTGATGACCATGAAAAAGGAATGTGAAGAAGGAATACAAGTCAATCCTTACTGACCATTTCTTCTCCCCATAATGGCAAGCTGACCTTGAGCCCTCAAATCTCCAAATAGCAAATAAGATAACTGGGCAGAGTTTAACCCCTAATGATATTTAAAGGTGCTCTGCCAGCAACATCACCAAACTACAAAGGATTTCATGTTCAAGAGGAAAATGGAGTTGACCTAAGGTGTTGGAGGGTTGAGTCAAGAGGTTAAAATGAATATATGTATATGATATTAATCAAGTGAAAAGTTTTAAAACAGAAAGTGTTCTTCCACTAAGTGGTCAATCTGCTCCCTACAAACTATCAAACCATGCCCCTGTCAGAAGAAATGAGAATACAAAGATATGACCCCACTGCCAACAAGGTAGAGCTTGGGACACCAATTAAATCATTTCTGAGTTTCCCGAGGGCAAGGTTCCTTCCCTGGGACAGGTAGCCTCCACTGGAAGCAGAGCCTAGCAAGCTTGTGCATGGACCGGCAACAAGCTACCCCCCAGGAGTGGGTCAGCAGAGATGACCTACACATAGGCAGAAGTACATTTTCCTGTAGAAACATTTCCTGAAAAATATCATACATAACCAACATGCAAACCATGTTTTGCTTGACTATACGAAAAAGCTAGAATATGTGTGGGCTTGTTTTGGAGAAGGGCAAAAGTTAGTGATGGTGATGGAGGAAGGGGAAGAAGAACAAGAAGGAGGAGGAGGTGAAGAAAAAAGGAGAGGGAGGAGGAAGAAGAGGAGAAGGAGGAAGGAAGGAAGGAAGGAAGGAAGGAAGGAAGGAAGGAAGGAAGGAAGGAAGGGAGGGAGGGAGGAAAGAAAGAAAGAAAGAAAGAAAGAAAGAAAGAAAGAAAGAAAGAAAGAAAGAAAGAAAGAAAGAAAGAAAGAAAGAAGGGAGGAAGGAAGGAAGGAAGAGGAGGAGGGAGGGAAGAAACAAAGAAATGGAGAAAGAAAAGGAGAGAGGAGAGAGAGAGAGAGAGAGAGAAGAAAGAAGAGAGAAAAAGAAAGAAGGAAGGCAGGAAAGAAATCTACTGCTTAGAAAAAATGCAAATTAAAGCAACTCTGAAGTAGCCCCCTCACCCCTATCAGATTGACACTGATATGTCAGAAAAGAAAAATTATAAATGTTGGAGAAAATATGGGAAAACTGGGACACCACTGCACTGTTAGTAGAGCTGTAAACTGACCCAAACAATCTAGAAATCAATTGAGAGGGCCAGCTAGGTGGCCCAGTAAATAGAGCACTGGCCCTTGGAGTCAGGAGGACCTGAGTTCAAATTTGACTTCAGACACTTAATAATTACCTAGCTATGTGACCTTGGACAAGTCACTGATAACCTCTTCTCCTTGTAACCCCACCAAAAAATGAAAGAAAGAAAGAAAAGAAAAGAAAAGAAAAAGAAACCAATTGAGAACTATATCCAAAGGACTATAAACTTATGCTACATACCTTTTCACCCAGCAATAGCTCTACTAAGTCTTTAGAGATTCATAGCTTCATTCAATAAAGATTCGTGCTTTCACATGCAATCCTCTCTGTTCTTTCCTACATAGAGCAATTTTTCTCCAGAAAAATAAGGATGGGTGTGATGAGAAGGACCCCAGTCTTCTGAGAAATAGTCTGTATCCCCTTGGAAGAAACCTGGAACAGAATTGAATATCTGGGTTCAGGGCAGGGAGAGCTAGGTACCCCAAGTCCCTGTGATCCCTCACAGTGATGGCCTCTAACTTCTACACATATATTTCTATTGAATACATATTCAACACATTTATATTTGCGAATACAGTTATGGACATGCACCTGTAAATGCAAATAGAGCTGCATACACATATGTATATTATGTATTTATGATATATTTCCCACACAATTGTAGGCTGAAATTGTGAGACCTAAACTCAAGAAATCTCAAGGGTGAGAATCTGGGAAGGAAAGGTGATAGAGGGATGGTCCTTAATGACTATTTTGTAGATTCAATATAATACAATTCATGGATTTATAAATCATACCATCATAGATATAGGATGGGAAGAATCATTGAATCCATCTGCTACATTTTACAGGTGAGGAGACTGAGGCCCAGTGAGTTTAAATCCCTTGCCCAAAATCAACCAGCTAGAAAGTTTCACAGGTGGGATTGCAGCCTAGATCCTCAGTGAAGCAATCAACTTCAGCAAGCTTCTAGATTCAAAACAAAGATATTCTAGTAACTGAGAATATAAAGACCTTCCTCTCCCCATCAAGAAAATCACCCTTCCCTTCAAGGGGCTTATGTTCTTGAGAAAGGAAAAAACATGATGACAAGTCATTCATTTATGTATGTCTATGTATAAATATATTGTAAATGTATTCAAAGGAATAGAGAGAGTGAGAAATTTTTTACTGAAAGCTTCGAGAACGATTTCTTGAAGTAGATATAGCTTTAGTTAATTAAGCCTTTGATAGAGTTAAGGAGGTGCTAGCCAGAAGAGAAGGAATTCCTTCCAGATCTAGGGAATGGCCTTTTCAAAGGCCTAGAGGGGTGAGAGAGTCCTGTGCATGGTGGACAGAAAGGTTATTTGGAGACATAAAACAAGTGAGAGGGATTGGAGTGAAATCATTCTAGAAAAAGGCAAAGAACATGGTTATTTGAAGTCCCTCCACTTAGCTTTCCCAGCATGGATTCCATTGCCACCCCCAGGCAATGGGCTCCTCTAATAATTAGTGTCTAATTAGTCTTCTTTCCGATTCTTAATAATGACTGACATCTTATATAGGCATTTGAGATTTGCAATGTGCTTTTCATGACTTAGCTCTTTGAAGTTTCCCATGGACACTGTGAGGTAGTCACTATGCTTATTATATCCATTCTACCAGTGAGGACACTGAGGCACAGACAAGTTCAGGGACTTGCTTATGGTGTGAGCTTTAGAAGCCCAGGATTTCCTGATTCCCAGAACATTCTACCTTTTCATCACTTATTGGAGAGACCCACTGGCTGCGTCTGGTCTTTCCTTGGATGGGCTTCTATTTGACTCCCCAAACGTCACAGAACAGTAATGTTGCTTTGGTTGGACTCCCCCAGAAAGACCTGGACAATCTAATGGTGCTGAGCTCAGGCAGATATCAGCCGGGAGCTCCAATTCGAGCCCCAATATCAGAGGGCTGTTCCCAGAATCCCAGAATTAGAGTGTTAGAAGAGAGCTCAGAAGCCACAGACTTCTGAGAGATGGGAATGAGGAGGACTCCCCTCTCCATTTCATAATCACAGGCATTATTTGTGGTTCACAGACAAAGCGAAGCTCTAGGGCAGCAGGAAGCCAAACCGGGATTTATTTTTTATTCTCATCGATGGATTTGTACTAATTACAGTGCTTTGGTATAAGATGGCTCAGGAGTAGGGGCACATGCTGGAAATAAATGAGCCTCGATGGACCTGCTTCTCACAGGTCCAGTGGTCCCGTCTGCCACTAACAACAAGCATCTTCCCAAACCTTATTTTACTTCACAGCCTTCGTTCTTCATTCTGGGAGGAATTGGAAGAAACTTTCAGCAAGAAGACTGTAAAGAAGTTCTCCTGAAGAAAAAGTGAGCCAGCCTCGCAGCTATCATGATGGAAGAGTCATCTGGCACAAGTGTCCTAGCCACAATGTCCGGCTATGGCAAGTCTCACGAGATGGCTGAAACCCTGCTCCACTCGTTCAGGAGATCCAGATGATCAGGCAGAAGTAGATTGGGCATGGATATGTTAGAGTAGGTAACACAGGTTATTCCAAAGGAAGTCACCTTGGCCTTCCCCTCTCTGGCTCCCCAGTAGCCCCAAAAGAACTGGCCCTCTCGGAAATCCCTCTGCCCCCTGGAATAAGGCTTTGGAGGAAGTTCCCAAGACCTTTAGTTTGGTCTGAAAGGCCAGACTAACACCCCAGAGGAACAGCTGGCTACTCTGGGGCTCCAGGGCCCAGCCTAGAGACAGAAAGAAAGGAGATGAGGAGAGGCTGGAGGCCTTCGGTAAAGAAGATGTGCAGCCAGTAAATATGAAAAGGAACAAAGTGGAGGGTCTTGTGGATCAAAAGAGGCAATGGGGGAAAAGCAGTCAAAAGTGCTTTGGAAAACGGGAAACCCTGGATAAAAGCAATATGGGATTATTTCCAATGAAGCTACCTGCCAGACTAGGCCAACATGGAATTCAGCAAGGTGAAACCTCAGGATCCACTGGTCCAAAGGCCTCTCTCTGCAGGAAACACCAGCATAATTTAAAAAGCCCTATGAAGGGGACCTTGCTCCTCCTGAAGTCTTCTTCGTATGAGGACCTATCCAGACAGAGACAGAGAGAGACAGAGAATCAAAGACAAAGAGAGACACAGAGGGACAGAGAAAGAGAGCCATGTCTAGCAGAGGGATATGAGAAGGACTTAGAGCTGGCCAGAAGCAGAAGGGGTCACTTCAGGGGTGTGTCTTCATTAACATTTATCAAGTTCCTGCTATGCTTCAGTCCCATACCAAGCCCTGGGAATACAGAGAAAGACAAAAGAAGGAAGGAAGGAAGGAAGGAAGGAAGGAAGGAAGGAAGGAAGGAAGGAAGGAAGGAAGGAAGGAAGGAAGGAAGGAAGGAAGGAGGGAGGGAGGGAGGGAGGGAGGGAGGGAGGGAGGGAGGGAAGGAAGGAAGGAAGGAAGGAAGGAAGGAAGGAAGGAAGGAAGGAAGGAAGGAAGGGAGGAAGGAAGGAAGGAAGGAAACTAAGTACCTGATATACAAAGAAGGGTCAAACCTGCCTAAGGTGCCTCCAGTCTAATGTACATACAAAGGCCAAGTATAAGCAAGCTATGGACAGGATAGACTGGAGAGAGCCAACAGAGGAAGGCACTACCATAAAGGAGAATAAGGGCAGGTTTCTTATAGAAGACAGAGTTTATCTTGGATCTAAAGGCAAACAGAGAAGCCAAGACATAGAGATGAGAAAGAAAAAAAGTCTGCATCCAGGGCTCAATCAGTGAAACTGCCTGAAGGTAGGAGATCTGGGAGTGAAAGGAGACCAGAGTCACTGAGTCACAGGTTCCTTGGATAGGAGAGATGGGTTGGAAGGTGTGTAAAGCCTAGAAATTTTCAGGGGCCATATGGTAAAGGGCTTTGAATGTAAGCAGAGGATTTTGAATTTCATCCTGAGGGAAATAGAATCACTAGAGCTCCTTGAAAAGGGCAGGGACATGCTCTGACCTACATGCAGTCAGACAGTTCAGTGGATGAAGAATTGAAGTGCCCAGAAACACCCCACCCCCTGGCTACTATTGTCATAGTCTAGGCAAGAGGTGATGAAGGCCTGTACCAGGGTGAATACAGTGTCAGAAAAGAGAAAGGGCCATTTACAAGAGATATTGTGGAGATAAACTCACCAAGCTTGGCAACAGATAGAATCTGAGGACTGAGACGAAGTGCAGAGACAAGGAAGGTACTGGGACAAGCCTAAGTGACGGAGAGGATGGGGGTGCCCTCAAAAATCATAGGGAAGTCAGGAAGAGGAAGGAATTTGGGAGCAGGAGAATGAGTCCAAATTTGAATGTGTTGAGTTTGAGATGTCTATGGAATGTCCCATTCGAGATGTCCGATTGGCTGATGGTCATGTGATACTGGAAGTCAGTAGAAATGCGTGACTTAAGGAAGTAGATTTGAGAATCATCAGAATAGTAATTGAATCCATGTGAGCTCAAGAGATCACCAAGAGGAAAAAGAAAGAAGAGAAGATGGGCCAGGACAGAGTCCAGACATTTCTAGGCATGGGTTTATTCACCGATCTGATTACTGTTCTCAGAACCAAAAGATAGTGGTGGAGCATAGAGGTGGTGGGAAAGGGGTATGATGAACTGAAACTGGAAAATATGAGTCAAAAACTGACCACTAAGAGCCAAGGTCTCAGGGATGCAAGGCCCATGTGATGACCTGAAGTGGAGGCCACACAGTATGGCAAGAACCAGGAAGTGCTGCCTGAGATCACACCAGGATTCTGGCCAAGCAATGGATGTGAATAGTTCAAAGAAGCTGGGAGAAGACTTTTATGAATTTCTGCAGCATTCAGCAAGGAGACCCAGAAAAACACACCATACACATTGACTGCAGCCCCACAAATGGGAAGAACCATTCATAAAGTGAACCCCATGAAACTGCCAAGCTGAAGTTCTACCCAAAGAAGGGAGGAGAGAATGTAACTCCTGTCCTGCCTTCTGTGAGGAAGTAGAGGGCTCTAGATGGAGGATATTGTAAATGCACCAGCAGACTTGGCTAACGTGCTGGTTAGTTTTGCCAAACTGCCCCCACACATAAACATAATTCTCTTGCTTTTTTATGCTTCTTTATAAAAGATGACATCCAAAAAAGAAGCATCTATTTGAAAACAAGATTGATTGATATAAAGGGAAAATATCAACTCCTTTTACGCAATTTGACTAAGAGAAAGGGCAAGTGAGGAAGGAGCACAGACCTGGAGAAAGGCAAAAAAAAAAAAAGGAATGAGAGAGAATGTTGAAGGAAGGCCAGCTTGGTTAGGCCTCAGAGTTTGAGAGTGGGAAGGGTTGGTCCAGAGCAAGACCATGATGGGCTTCAAAGCTAACTCAAAAACTTCTCTACTGAGGACTTTAAATTTGCTCCTAAAGTCTGTGTTCCCTGAGGAAGGGAGCAGCACAACCAGACCTTCATTTAAGAAGTCTGTCCTTTGGAAGCCATGAGGCAAGAAGAGTTTATGAAACCAATTAAAAGACCATTGCAAAAGTCTAGATGAAAGATTAGATGGACCTGCACCAAGGTGCTCTCTGGGTGACAGAGAGAGGGTCAGATGCCAGAGATAACAGGAATGTAGGTACAACAAGACTTGGCAATAGATGGACTGTATGGGATGAGGGAGAATGAGGAGTTGAGGAACACCAATGTTGTGAACCTGGAAACCTGGGAGATGAGCCATACCTTCAATAGGAATAAGGAATTTTGGAAGACAGATGAGTTTGGAGGGGGGAGATAATGACACCTAGTTTGGACACATTGTGATGACTAAGAGACATTTAATTATTAACTGGGGCACGTAAGATTGAAGCTGGGTCAGAGATTGATAACAAATTAGAGATCTGAGTCTTCTGATAAAAGATGAAAATTAAACTCAGGGGTGTGATAAGGTCTCAAGAGGGGGTGTCAAGATCTCAGGAATGAGCATTGGGGAGCATCTCTGATGGGTGGTCTCCCAACCTCTTTTGGAAAGCCTTCATGGAGGAGAACCCCACCATGACCAGGAAAATCCCCTTCCATTTTGAAGACATTTTTACTGTTTAGGACTGAGACTAAAACAATCTTCCTCCCTTGGGCCCATTGCTGCTAGCTCCATTTTCTGCAGTCGAGCAGAACAAGTCATGAAGAGTTAGAAAGAACTGAAAAGACTGAACAGCAACAAAAGGTATAGCCTTTAAAAGCCCACAGTAAGGGCCAGCCGGGTGGCATGATGGATACAGCATTGACCCTTGAATCAGGAGTGCCTGAGTTCAAATCTAACTTCAGACCCTTATTACTTATAATTGTATGACCTTGGGCAAGTCAACTAAGTTTTGCAAAAAGCAAAAGGGAAAAAAACCCACATGGAAATGAGGCATCCAAGCAGGAGTTTGCAAAAGAATCAGAATATTAATAATCATGAAAACAATAATATCTTATGTTCATGTTACTCTAAAGTTTATTACTCACTTTACATGCTTTATAAAATTTCATCCTCACTTAATTTCAGGACTGTCCTGCCTAATGCAAGTCCCTTTACATAAGCAATTTTGTCCTTGTAACATAGCCTAAGATAAGTATATTTAAGCCTTAATTCAATTCTGTTGCATTATGCCATTTTATGTAAGGTCATTGTAGAGGACCTTGGCAAGCTCTGAAAATAATGAAGAGTTGATCAGGAAGGAAAAACATTGAGGTATGATGTACAGAAATGGCAGTAGCTCCCAGCATAGACACCAGCCAACTAAGAACTAAACTAGGTCAATTGCTTACTGATGAGCAAGCAGTATGGTGTCACATCTGGTACACTGAACATTGGACTGGGGAGTCAAAAGACCTGGGTGGGATTCCCAGCCATGCAACCAGCTCACTTTGTGACCTTGGGCAAGTCAATTAACTTAAGTCACAGGTTCCCCAGCTGTAAAGTGGAGATAAGAGTCACCTCTCTCACTCATAGGAATCTTGTGAAAATTAAGAATTGACTTTTGTGGGTCATGCTTGGAATCACATGGAAAATCTGAGTGTTGGATAAGGAGGAGCCAATCAAAGAATCATTGTTCATTGACCAGAAGCTTCAAAGAAGCCAGAGTACGCTAAAGTAAATATGTCAGCAGAATGAATAAAAAACAACCAGGGACTGGTCTGTTTTGGCTCTTTCCTGTTGATTTTGTGTTCATGCAAATCTATGATCATTCTAAAAAACAAAAACAGGTATTTACTGTGAGCAACAGGAAACATAGCTTAATAATAATAATAATAATAAATAGCTGGTCTTTACCTCACCTTTAAGATTCACAAAGTATTTTCCATCCATTATTTCAGAGGATCCTCCCAATCCTTTTTTTAATTTTTTTTTTGTGAGGCAATAGGGTTGACTTGTCCACGGTCACACAACTCAGTAAGCATTAAGTTCTGAGTCAGATTTGAACTCAGGTCCTCCTGACTCCAGGACTAATGCTCTATCCACCTAGCTACCCCACAACTACATTCTGAGGTGGTTATTATTTTTGCCCCATTTCATGGATGAGAAAATCAAGGCTCAGAGTCATTAAATGTCTTTCCCAGGGTCACACATTTGCTAAGTATCTTCTAAGGCAGGACTTGAACCCAGATACAGCTAAACAAGCATCTAGAAAATGGGGAAGCTACTCTAAGATGTTCTCTGAGAGCTCCTGATACTCAAACTCTTCATACGATAATGACCTCAATTTTGTTCCCCAGTCTCCTGACTCTTTTCTCTCTCTGGTCATCTGTTATCCTCCTCATCTGTGTCTCTTGACTCCTCCAGCTCAAATTCCATCTTCTATGGGAAGCTTTTCCTGATCCCTACTTTCTTCCTCAGTTTTCTGCTGTTAGTTCCTTCCTTCTTTTGATTACCCCAATTCATCAAGTCTAAAGTTTGATTCTACATGGGTGCTTGCATGGCATCTTCTCCCAATTAGATTGGCAGTTCCTAGAAGACAAGAATTATTTTTGCATTCTTTGGATCCTCAGTGTTTACCTCTAAAATATGGTCTATGCTTGATGTTTTTGATTGATTGATTGACTGTGTCATGCTGCCTCTCCATCAAAACTAACCAAAACAGCAAGGAAAAGGAAGTAACTGACCTAACAGATCAAGTGAGCCATTTCTCATTTGGGAGCTGACATTGGATGACTTTTGGAGGGTTAAACTCTAGACTTCTTAGAGGAATTGTGGACCAAGGATAGCCTTGAACTTCAACTACCTTGAACATCTCACATGAGTTCAACTGTAAAAAATTAGAGGACCATTGGTAAAAAAAAATGTTTCCAGACTATGCCCAAAGAGCAATAAAACTGGCCATACCCTTTGACCCAACAATACCAATACTAGGTTTCAATCCAGAAGAAATCATTAAAAAATGGGGAAAGTCCCACATATTCCAAAATATTTATTGAAGTTCCTTTTGTAGTGGCAAAGAATTGGAAATTGAGGGGATGCCCATTAATTGGGCAAGTTATGGTATATGAATATTATGGAATACTATTGTTCTATAAGAAACCATGAATGGTCAGACTCTAGAAAAGCATGGAATGAATTACAGGAACTGATGCTGAGTAAGGAGAGCAGAACCAAGAGAACACTGTACACATGAACAACATCCTTGTGAGTTGATCCACCTTGAATGATGCAGATCCTCTCAGCAGTTCAGAGACAGGATATGGACAATGCTATCTCCATCCAGAGGAATAAAAATAAAACAAAAAACCCCTACAGAATCTGAATGAACACTACATTCACTTTTTAAAAATTTCTATTATGCATTTCTTTCCTATCTCATGGTTTTCTTTTCTCTAAATCCTAAATCCTCCTACCAAAAATGACTAATGCACACAAATAAGCATTACAATATTCACCTGCTGAGGGGAGTGGGGTAGAAAGGGAGTGTGGAAGGAAATTATGTAACTTATAAATATGCATATGCATGTGGATGAATGTTGAAAACCTTTCATAACATGTAATTGGAAAAATAAAATAAAATATCAATTAAAAAATGCTTCCAGGTTAAGTGAAAAGGAAAAAAGAGTGAGACAGATTCTAAGGCAAAAATTCCTACCCTAGGTCTAAGCTAAGAGAAAAGATGGATCAGGTCATCTTGGCGATCAACTGGCACTTTTAGAGAGAGATCAAAGATCAGAGAGAAATCAGATGGCATGGGAAAGAAAGAATGGGAGTGGGGGAGTAGGATACCCACCAAAACTCAAGGGGACAGAAGGAGTGAGGTCAAAAGTGAGGGAGGGAAGAAAAAGAATAACCCTGACTGAGTAAATAATCTATAACTTAGATAGAAAGTAGAGAAAGATGTCTTTAGTAGAAAAAAGAAAATAAAAAGGTGTAATAACCGTAGAATGGGATTAAAATCACAGAAGCTAGACAGACAAAGCACTCCAGCTCAATTCATACTGGAGAATGACCCACTGTCAAACAGCTTGGCAAGTGGTTCACCATCCAACCTTCACTTGAAGATAAACTGATGGGGGGTCCCACTGGGTCAAGACAGTCATTTCCACAATAGCATTTGTTAGGAGGTTATTTTTTCTCCTTAACCTAAGCTAAATTTGCCTCCCTGTAACTTTGTTCTAAATGTATCTTTAAGGATTGAACATTAATGTCTAATGACTCTTCCATGGTGGGGTCTTTTAGATATCTACAGTCATCTCTCATGATGCCTCCCTACATGCTTTCTTATCTACACTAACCATCCTCAATGGCATCACCCAATTCTCATACAGCATGAACTCAAGGCCTTTCATTACACCTGCTGCCCTTGTCTGGACTCTGCCCAGGTGATGTATGCCCTTCCTAACCTGTGGTGTCTATATAGTTTGCCAGTAAAGGAAATAACAGCAAAAGTATTCTATTCCGTGGAGGGAACTTTCCTTTAAAGGATTTTTAAATGATGAATTGAATTTTTGAACATTGTATGTCAGCTCAGGGACCACCTTTCCCCCATAAATCTCCAGCATTCAACTTCCAAACCACTCAGAGGACAGAGAGTCATTCTCTTCCTGTCTTTTAAATTATGTTGTTAAAACCACAAAATGTAATGTGAAGAAGGGCTCTTTATTCGTGGCTGAGAGATCCAAGGTGAGGCCAACCACTTTTTCTTAGTGCTTGCAGAACGTATACTTTCATCATCCAACCACTGGCAGGATGGAAAGACTGACCAGTTTTCAAATAAAAAGTCCGTTTGCTTTCTCTTTGGAGGTTAGTTTATTTGTTCCACAAAGCTTGGCAAGGGAACCAAGACAATTTATTTATCATCTGGGAAAGTATCAATTCATAGATTTTGGCCATGATATGATGGGACTGCTTAAGAAAGACTATGCAGAAAAGGAAAGTACAGAAAAACACAATTTGTCGTGCTTTTTGAGCAATCATGCTTCAAATAGGGAAAGCACAGATTGGACTATCTTTTCGGGATGCTGAGAATTTGTAGTTATTGTTGCTGTGTTTTTAAGACAGAAAAGATTTCCCAAAATTAGATTGTCTTTTCATTTACTAGGGTGCTAGAAGTAAAGAGAAAGCTTTTCTCTGATTAGAGTCTTCCTTTTAATGGGATTGAAAAAGGTTGGACTTTCCTCATAAACTGGATTAGTGTAATCCTGAATAATTTAGTAGTCATTTACAGTTGTCTGTCCACTTTGCCCTATCTCTCTGTATCTCCTCCACCTCAAGGGCTTTCTAATTAGTAAATGTGAGAACTTTAGTTGGAAAATTCCAAGATATTTCATCTATCCTCCATCCCCAAGATCCCTCCTCCATGTTCTACACAGTTCCCTCATCTTCAAAATACAATTCTGTTAGGCAAATAGATCTTTCTTGAACCACTCTCTTTAGCCACCCATATCGTTGACTTGGAGTTAAGAAGGCCAAGCATCATAGACATTCCATAAGGGTCAAACTCCTCAAATTATGGGCCTTAATTTATTCATTAATGTAATGAAGAGATTGACTGCTTAGAAGGTCATTTCCAATACTCTGGCCATAAAGAGTCTCTCCAATTTAAGCTATACTCAGGGTCTTAAGATTCATTTAAAAAAAAGAAAAAGAAAAACGATCGCTAGACTGCCTTTTTTCTACTCGGGGAGATATGAATTCAAATCCTGATCAAGTCTTAATGGCTACATGACTCTGGGTGAGTCAAACTCTGCCTATCTCAGTTTTCTCATTTGTAAAATGGGGTTCATAATACCTCCCAGAGTTGGTGCCAGGATCAACTGAGATATTTCTAAACATTTCGAACAGGACCTTTTATATGGTAGGTGCTTGTCATGAGGAGAAGATGAAATAAGATTTGTAAAGTGCTGTGTAACCCTCCGGGAACTTTGCAAAGGCCAGGTCTCATTCTCTACCTCCATGAGTGTCTTCTAGCAAATCTCTGGGAGATGGGAAAGAGAAAATAATCTGGGGGATCAGATCAGGAAAGGCTTCCTAGGAGGTGTGGCAATGGAAGGACAGAAGGGCCTCTTCCAAAAGGCACAGGGGAGAAGGGAGGGAGAGACGATCTGGCTTCCTTTCTTTCTTAAGTCTAATTCAAGGGTTTGTTCTCCAAGGAAGAGAGCCAAGTATTCAAAAATAAATGCAACGCAAAAATAAAAGTTATCAATAAAAACAGCATGGTCAGATCCATGAGGGAAAACTGCTTATTGAATGAACAAAGAATCAAAATTGAAGTTGCTCCAAAAGGGACAGAATGACTAAAAATAGATCTCACCGTAGGTGCCCAACTTCAAATTGAAGGACATCTAGCCAGGCAAGGAGATGGTCTGGGAGGAAACAGCCTCTGCTGGGGGGGATAAAGAGTGGTCTTGGAGCCAGGAAAATTTGAGTTCCAATCTCGCTTGTGGCACTAAGTTACTATGTTACCTGGGGCACTAACTTATGGTATTCCTATTGTAATACCCTGTTACCTCATCTCACAAGAGTGACCCATGATTGGCTTATTGTCTGAAACAAATCACTCAGTTGCCCTTAACTGTAAAATGGGGGTAAAAGTTATCTCTCACTTACAAGGTATGTGAAGAGCAAATAAGATATCTGTAAATTGCTTTTACATGTAATAGATGTAAGCTGTTGCTAATACTATTGTTATTATTATTATCATAAATATTATTAAAATACAAAAAAGACTTCTAGAGCATTGAGGAGGTTCTTTATGGAAATTTTATGGAAAATTAAGGATTGAGTTGGATAAGAAAGTCAGTTGGAGTCTACTGTTTGATCAGGACATAAATCTTTTAAAGCATTTTCTAATGTGCAATATTAAACTCCTGAGCAACATATCCAGAAAACCCATTATAGTGCCAGTTCTGGTATTTGCGAATTGATGTCTGCAGTTCCCACATGACTTAACTAGAATGTTTTTAAGGTAGAAAAGATGAGAAGGGGTAAAGAACACACCAGGTGAAGAGACGCCAGTTGTAAATAGATGTCAATTGACATTGGATTACACTAATACAATTAGCTGAGGAAACTGTTGTGCTATCCCCAAGAGACATTTTAATCTGTACTTAGTGTGACCTATACACATCCTAGATGGGCAGAAGCAGTAGTTATGAACTATAATCTTCTGGAAAATGTTTAGTGGTTGATTGGATGAGAATTTCCTGGGTCACTTCAGTTCATGCACACTTCCTGTGGGACAAGGACAGAATCCAATTCAACAAATTCACAAAGCCACCACTAAGCACCCAGAAGGCAACAGGGTATTATGAAAGGAATACTGGATTTTCAATCAGAGGATCGAGGTAAGAAACTCTACTGTTCTACTTCTTACTTAGCTGCCCTTGGACAAATACTTCATCTCTGAGTCTCAGTTCTTCAGCTGTAAAATGAAGGGCTGACTAGATGGTCTCTGGGTTTCCTTCAGACTCTAGAGATATGATCCTATCGGGTGCAATCTGTAAAGGAAACAGAATGCAGTGAGACACACTGCAAGGTCAGCAAGACTTGAATTCAAATCCCACATCTGACACTTATTTGTTGTGTGACCTTGTTATGTGCCTCAACTACAAACTCATCTATGCCTACATAGACATTTGCAATCTCCATTGGTGGGGAGAGTTATCACACCAGAAACTCCCAAATTAATAAACTCTCAGATTCTTAGTGTCTTGGCCCATGCACAAAACTCCCTAGGACTAAGGAAACAAAGACAAGCCAGAACAGTCCCTCCCCTCAGGGAGCTGACATTGCTGTAGTCAGAACCATAGAAAGCCTTCCCTAGCACCATGTTGGACCAAAGCAACTCCTCATTGGATCATCTTATGTACACATCCTCACTATCCTCCTGCCTCTACTCCCTGGGAAGTTGCATTGGATGACATTGGCAGTGCAGGCCACCAGAAGAGATAATTGCTTGAGTATGATAATGGTGACTGACAATTTCATCTCTAAGCTATTTATCAGTTCACACTCCGAAGTCAGGTATCATGAGAACATGACATCTCTTGTCAGGAAAAACAAAAGAGTCTTGTGACAGCATTTCAATTGGATTTTTCACCTGGCACTCACCGCATTAGCACTCTGTTAAAATAACTTCATTCATTATTCAAAATAAGAAAAAAATGGTATTGCTCTCAACAAGGTGGATGAAATCGTGGATCCATGTGTATCCAGCCTAGGAATGCACCTGATCCCAGTTCTTCATCACCTTCAAAATAGCCTGTCTTGGTGTATTATAACTCTTTTTATTTGTTTCAGACAATAAGCCAATCACGGGTCATTCTTGTTAGATGAGGAAGTCATTTGCCTTCACTGAGAATGACGATCGGGCAGAAGAGTAACCAAAACATGCCAATCTCAAAGCTGTAACATGCAGTCTTTCTCAGATATTTCCAAACTGCCCTACAGATCAATGCTGAAAACTAGCCCCAAAGCCCAGTTAGATAAGCTTCTCTCTCAATTGGAGAACGTGGGATCACCTCTAGGGTTACTCAAAGAGGAAGGAAACAAAACCACCCCAGGACCCAGGCAAGGTGAAGCTGACATCAGAGCCCACCTGTTCATTACCAATGAGCTATATCCCTCCTATTTTCCAGTGGTTGAGTTGATGTTTCAAATGTCATTGGACAGATTTCTCATCTGTGCACTCTTCCTTCTGGTGAAATGAAGGGGGGAGACCAGAAAGACATGGAATCAAAGCCTACCTCAGATCTTTCTAAGCTGTTTGACCTTAGAGAAATCCCATGAGCTCTTTGCATCTCTGTTTCTTCAGTTCCATAAGCAGAGAAACTAGTTCTGAACTTACAAACTCCTGGCGAGGATCTAAGGAAAGCATATATGCATAGTAAATTCTAAAAAAAAATTTATTCTGACTTCCTTTTAATTGGTCAGCAAGCAAAGAGCATCCTTGGGATGTAGGTGACAAAGAAAAGCCAGATTGTAAAGGATAATAAGCTTGCTCCGTGGGTTATCTCAATTTCTTTGGTTAAGCAGCTAACTGGACATTCACATGTCACCTCTTTTCTCTGAGTCTCAGTCCATCTATGCAATATACTTAGAATCTACTGTATTCAAGGCCCTAAAGATTGAGGAACCTGTAACAAGAGTTGTCTCAACCATCTCACAATAAGGCAACAATCCCTTTTACCACTATACTCTTGGACCGCTACAATTAATTTAGAAGTTTCTCCTTGTTTATATTAAACTGAAATTTGCTACTTTGCACCTTCTAACTACTACTCCTAGGAAATCCCACCTCTGGGGCCAAGAGTCCACCAGCTTAGGCTGAAATTTTCCTAAGCACAGACTTTCCAATCACAATGCCACAGTATGCATTTCTATTCAACACAAAAAATCTGGGGTACTGATCCTTGCCTCAGTGTCTCCTCTCTGCTGCTACTGAATTGGGCACTCCAAAAGAAAATATACAAAGGAGGAGTCAAGGTGAGGCTTAAAAAAATTCATCAGACTTTTTTTTTAATTTTAAGAAAGACTCCAGTCTATTTTAAAAGTTAGCAAATAGATGAGCTGTAATTTGCTCATCTCTCCATCCTTAATTATGCAGCTTTGTATATCAGGAATACCAAAATTCCCCTGTGGTCCTGCTTTGAAACTATATTCCAAATAAACTAGCTTTATAATTTTGTAACAAGAAACTCTCATTTCCCTACCTTCCTTAATATAATGTGAAGTCCTTGTGAGCAAAGTCTGATTAATTCCTTTGATTCTGTCTCCAGGTCTAAGCACAGTACTTTGCACATAGAGATGGTTCCAAAATGTTCGTTGGTTTCTTGAGTCCTGAGGATATTTATTCTTTTGATTTGGATCTTCACTCAAACTTCACTGATATGGGGAACTCCCAGGGGGGGAATTCTCTCATCAAATAGTAATAACATCTTTATGCATTTACTTTTAGCAAGCTGCCTAGCCAGCTGACTTGCCCAAGGTCTCATGGTCAGCACGTGTCAGTCCAGGTCATCCTGTGTCGGAGGCTGACTCTTTAGCATCTTGCCAAACTTCCCTTCAACATCACTTACAAGGACAAAAATAAGAAAAGTGGATGATCCATAATAGAGAGCATCGTGATCTGAATATTTGAAAGCCAGCTGTGGTTGGATGGAAGGGAGTCTTTTCATTCAAAGTCCTTGTTTCAGGAGGGCCCCTACTATGCATCCCTTTACTCACAACTCCCCTTTCCTTCTGGACAACTAGATGGGGCAGTGGGTAGAACACTGGGCTTAGAATCAAAAAGATTCATCTTCCTGAGTTCAAATCCAGTCTCAGGCACTTACTGTGTGACCCTGTGAAGTCACTTCACCTTTCACCTCAATTTCCTTATCTGTAAAATGACATGGAGAAGGAAATGGCAAACCACCCCAGTATCTTTGTCAAGAAAACCCCAAAAGGAGTCACAAAGGGTAAGACATGACTAAAAAATGACTGAACATCAAAGAGAATCTAAGAGATGGGTGGGATCATGGGGATGTATCACAAAAAGGGGAGTTTCCTGTGTGAAGACATGGAGACAAAAGGTGGAATCAAATAAAATGAGCAGGGAATTCTTACCTAAAACTCTTAGCATTTAAGAAAATCAAAGCAAACAGCAAACATTCATCACATGCTTTTTTTTAGTATGTCCTTTTCCAATCCAAATGATGCTCAGCTACCATTTGCTTTGTTGCCTTGCTTTTAAAAAACATTTTTTGTTGTGAGTCTATTGCTTGCCCTTAGCTTCACTTCATATCAGTCTCTCCATATTTCTTTGTAAATTTCCTATTTCTCACTTTTCGAGCACCATAATATTCCATTACATTAACATAGCATCATTTATTCAGCTATTCTCCAATTGTTGGACACCAGCATTGCTTCCAATTTTGGGCTATTACAGACAGAGCATCCATGAATATTTTTGTACAGATAGGTCCTTTTATCATTTTAATGATACTTTTAGAATAAAGCTCCAGTAATGTAAGCACTGAGTTGAAAGGTATGATCAGTTTGCTGATTTTTATTATATATTACTTTATTGCTCCTCAAATGTCTTGACCAATCTGCAGGCCCACCAATAATGTATTATAGTGTCTATTCCCCCCCACCCTACCAATGTCAATTCCCACCCCACCTGCCCACTCACAGTATTGAATTGTCTCTTTTTTTCCATATTTGCCATTCTAATAAGCATAAATTGATATCTTCAGATTGTCTTAACCTGCACACCTCTGATCATTTGGATGTCTGTACATCTCAGGGAGTTCTGAAAAGTTTGTATTTTGTCTTCCAGAAAGTGTCTATTCAAGTCCAGTCCTCTAGTCAAGTGATTCTGAGACAAAAGCTGCTTTTGGGTATGTTTGCGGGAAGACAGATATGACTATCTTGTGTTTACATGTGTATGTGTGGACTTTGGGGGCATAGGAAGTAGGCATGCTGGTGGATCTACACATGGACACATAAATGTCTTATTTTATAGCTTAAATGATCCTAAGAGTTTGGCAATACCATGATGCACTGTGTGTGTAGATGTGTGTGTTTTCATGAGAGTATCTCCCAAAATATAAAATATCAATTTTATCTATAAGTTTCATATGAGAGACAGTATATCCTAATGGATAGTGGAGAATTAGGAAGACCTGGGTTCGAGGACTGTCTTCAATGATGCTGGTTGTCATTTCTGGCACATTCTCAGTGGGCACTACTCTAAAGCTCCAAGTTTTAGGGAAAGTGTTGATCAGCCCTGAGGGAGGTAAGTCCCCTCCCACTCCCCCCCACAAATTCCCTCTGCAGACCCAGATACAAGTCTGCTTCAGAAAGGGGTATATTTTGGGGGGTAGGGGTATTTTGTTTACTCTCAAACAAGAATATTTTATTGATGTATAAAAACATTATTTGTATAAAATGTGAATAAATAAATATTAAATAAAAAAATAAAATTAAAAAAGGGGTTTCCTCGGGGTTAACACAAACACAAGGGACAGATGTGGATGGGACATTTGGGAATTAATAAAGTTTCCTAAGCATTCAAATTCTACAAAAATGAAATCAACTACCTTGGGAGGTCCTTGGTTGCCTCTTGTCTGATGTCTATGAGCCAATATTGGAGAACCACTTGTTGCACATTCCCACCCCCAAATGTTTGTGGGAATATTTGTGCCCAACTGATATGTAGTCCTCTGTGAGCACAAAGGACAACAAGGAACTATATTGTAGAAGGAATCCTTGTCCAGGGACTATTTGGAACAGATGGACTCCAAAGTCTCTTCCAACTCTGAGATCCTCTGAATTCACAGATCAAGAGATTAGTCTTTTGATGATAATGAGAGAGAGAATTTCCAGAGCTGCTGAAAACATTTAAGCATCAAGTGACTTGCCCAGATCACACAGTCATGATCTATCAAAAGTGAGATTTAAATTCAGGCCTTCTTAGCTTACGCTATCCATCTGACCACACTATCTATGTGATTCATAGCTCTTGTAAATCTATCAATCTTTTATGTTGACTTTGTACAATGATATATTTTGGTTTTAAATCATTTTTAAGTCTGAACATTTCTCTCCCTTTCCCCTCATCTGCAACATAAATATCCATGGAACCTTTGCCCATTCCAAAAAACAAAAAAGAGGGGGGGTAAAGTTCAATAATATAATAATAATGTAATAGTACATGTAATAAAAATATAAATATAATCTCTAATATACATAATAATGCATATGGTATGTGATATATCTATATAATATAATAATGAAATATTACCTGTGATAAATATGCATATATAACATAGAGTGTATATATAATATAATGATGATGATGATGTTTGCCCTTCCTTCTCAAAATAGACCATGACATCAGGGAGCTGATGACATGACAGGCATATGATTGGATATGAGTGAGAGCATGCTGTGCTGAGTCCCTAGCCTCACTTTCTCCTCCAGAGCATGAGTCCAAAGGCCAGATATGTATCAAGATGACTGGAGATGGCCCTGAATTCAAGGCAGTCAGGGTGAAGTGACTTGCTCAAGGTCACATAGCTAGCAGCTTTATCCAGAGCATCAATTGGCTTCCCCCTGGATTCAGAAGGACTTGAATTCAAATCTAGCCTTAGACATTTGATACTTGCTAGCTCTGTGACCTTGGACAAGTCAAATAACCTCATTGCCTCAAGCAAAAAAAAACCCAACAAATATCACTGCCATAGGTACAGTCATCACAGTTAATTCCAAGGATATAATATAATAATGTAATACTCTATATAACAAATATGAATAGATAATATATAATATAATACAAAACTATGTGTGATAAATATATATCACATATACAGTATCATATGTAATATAAATATGGCTGTCCATAGAAATCAGTCAATCAAAGAAAAGGGTTCCAGGAATGGAAAGCATTTCCAGTACAAGCAATCTAGGCTTTAGGAGGTGTCTGTGACCTGATAAAGTCTAGAGAGTTAGGAGGGGGAAAGAACCCTGGATTGAGGAGTCAAATCTGGGATGCACGCCCCAATTCTGCCAATAAATAGTCATGTGACTTTCTCTGGTTTACAATTGACTCACCTTTAAAAAGAGACTTGAATTGGATGTTCTCTAAGTTCCTCCCTTCCATCAGTACTAGCTAGTCAGGTATGATAATATTCTCTTCTTTCTGTTCCTTTGTGACTTCCAAAAGGAATAAGGCCACTGTTTTACTTGCTAAAAATATGGTACTCTTGCATGCTGGGTAGCTTAGAATGACAGCCATATTTTCTTCTGGTGAACTGGTTTTAGACTCCCAAGTTCCAGATTTATAGACTCAAAGAATGTTCAAAGTCACACCATTTCAGAATTTGAAGGGAACTCTTAGAAACCATTTCAACCCTTTCATTTTTCAGACGAGCAAAGAGGCCTACAGAGAAGCTGACCATCTCATTGATTGCATTGATTGTAATCAAAAGCTCTACTGGAAAAGTCATGTCAAATGCCAGCAGCTCTGGTTCCATTTTCAGGGTTAGAAAGGATCTCAAAGGCCCTTTAAGCCACCCAACAACTGGAAAAGAATCCCATCTCATCCAGATCCTACTAACCGACTTGCAGTAAAGAGGAATCCCCTTGCTGTACGACCTCTGAATGTGACCCGCTCCACTCTGAGATCTCATGGTGAGGCAATTGTTCCCTAGAGTTGCCCACATCTTCCATTTGTCAGCTTCCATTCTTTGCCCCCAGTTCTGCCCCCGGGGTCAAATAGAAAAGGCCACGTGTTGTTGTTCAGTTGCTGTTCAGTCATATCCAATTCCTTTTGTTGTTCTGCATTTTGCAAGGCAATGGGGTTAAGTGACTTGCCCAAGGTGAAACAGCTAGGCAATTATTAAGTGTCTGAGGCTGGATTTGAACTTGGGTCCTCGTGACTCCAGGGCCGGTGCTCTATCCACTGCCCCACCTAGCTGCCCAATGTCCAATTCTTCATGATCCCAATGTGGGGTTTTCTTCGCAGAAGTGGAGTGGTTTTCCATTTCCTTCTCCGGCTCATTTTATAGATGAGGAACCCAGCTTGGGGGGGGGGGGGGCAGCAAACCGGGGGGGAAGTGACTTACTGAGGATCACACAGCTAGTGTCTGAAGCTAGATTTGAACTCAGGTCTTCCTGAATCCAGGCCTGGCACTCTATTCACTACACCACCTGGTTGCTCAATGCTTTCCACATGTTAGGCCCTCAAATACATGAATAATCAACAACTGTAGATTTACATAACTTGGACTTCCTCTTCTTCAATGACAGGACATTCCATCTTTTGCTTCCTTTGTCTGATTTTTTTCTGTTTCTCTAGAATTTGGTGAGTCAACCAACAAAATATAGGTGGGGGGGTCCCATTTTGTATACAAGTGCTATATATAAATTTAATTTTGAATTGCCTTAGACACTTATCTTTGGGACTTGGAGGACTGATTGCTATTCCTTCAAGGACAAATATCTCACTGCAGACTTGGATCTAAATATCTCTTAAATGGGTGTCCCTGACCTTCAAAGAGCCTCCCAAGTTTTGCTGGGGTGATAACTGCCCAAACTTCTTTCTTTTTTTTTATTTAGTGTATGCAATTCTCCAATCCTCAGTAGAAGCCAAATAACTGATAACACTCACAATAAGGGTTTTCAAACAAACATTGTTCAAAATAGGAGAAATTACCTTTCTAACTTGTTCAGAAAATACCATTCTCTGATGTTCTAAGAGATACAATAGCGCCTTCCAATAAAACTACTCCTGGATGTTTTCTGCCTGGAATTTTTATCCCTGACGTTGATTGTACTAGTGAACAGTCAATCAATAAATATGTATTAAGCACCTACTACATTCTCAGGTACCATACTAGGAAAGGGGGGATATAAAAAGTGGCAAAAAGATAGTCCCTGCCCTCAAGGAGTTCACAATCTGATAGCATCATCATCATCACTGTTGCCATTACAGAAAATAGAATGTAAGTCAAAACTTTGAAGGTAGAGATTGTTTCATTTAATTCTTTGTTTACCCTTCAGTTATCATGGTACATTAGAGAGTGAATGTGTTGAATTGCTCATAATCATTCATTCAAAAGGGTTTGACCTGATCAAGGACACAGGAAAATAAACTGGAAGAAGGTCTACTGATCAAACTACAATGTATAATTACACAGATAAGTCTTGTCTCTCACTACATATATCTACTTTGACACTTCAAATGGTTAATGAGCTGGGTGCAGAATTTTCTAGGAGGTAGAAGATCGGCTAGATTAGCTTTGGAAAAAGACCTGATTTGGGGGGCAGCTAGGTGGCACAGTGGATAAAGCACCGGCCCTGGAGTCAGGAGTACCTGGGTTCAAATCTGGTCTCAGACATTTAATAATTACCTAGCTGTGTGGCCTTTGGCAAGCCACTTAACCCCCGGTTGCCTTGCAAAAAAAAACCTAAAAAAAAAAGAAAAGACCTGATTTCAAGAACTCCAAACTTCTCCCTGTAGAAGAAGCCCATGTTTTTTAATGTCAGTATTATTCTGGTGAGATATGGCAAAGGGTCATGGAATACTACCAGCTCCAAAGAATGGAAGATGAGAATCACCCAAAGGGTAATGGAAAGGGGCATCCTTGGTGTGAAGAGGAACTACTACAAAAGAAGAATTACTCAAAAGAACTGATATAAATGATATCATTGGAAAAGTGAAGGAGAGAGGAGGAGAGAGAGAGAGAGAGAGAGAGAGAGAGAGAGAGAGAGACAGAGAAATTGAGAAATGGGTCAGGCATATTGAGAGAGTAATCTGATGGGATAGCCTGTGAGCCTATGAATCCTATTGATAATTCCATAAGTTATAAAAATTTAAAGGAGGTTCTTTGTTTTTTGGATAAACTCCCTGTAGCAAATTAATGGTGGACATGGATGAGAATCATCCAAGATGCACAGACTAGGTTGCCATCTGCATTATTGGAGAGAATGATTACAATGGGAACAGGGATCAATTTGAATATTGAAGTATTATTAGTTCAATGAGGTTGAACCAAACATTTATTTAGGGCCTCTTGTTCCTATTTACCATCTCTGTCTGTCTTGTCTTTCAGTTCTCCACATGCTCAGATTACAGAAATCCATTATCCTCTCTCCTTTCAGGTATTTATCCTGTTTGTCTCTCTGCTAAGCATCTTCTTCTGGAAGAAACAAACATTTGCATATCTCTGAAAGCTACTGGCTTCCTTCTCTTCCCTTGATCTAATTCCTTTTTCCCCTCCAGTGAGAGGAATTTAGACAAGGAGCTCATGGATGAACCAACTCACCAATGGCTCCTGTTATCTTCTTCATGGCCCCTCTCCAACTTTCTGGGTTGTCCTTTAATTGGGTGATTTAGAGGTCTTTATTCCTCCTGAAACTGTAAGACTGAATGTTCTGTCTGGAAGTCAGACTGGCTTTCTAGTGAGACAAGCATCTTCACCTTGTGTTAGGACCAACACATATTTCAGTGTATGATAGTACTGGGCCTACAGCAGAGAAAGGGGCAGTGAGGGGGCACTTCCCTTAAAGGAGGATGTTTCAGGCAGAAGATGGATTATCATTTGCCAATTCTTGGTCCCTCACTGCCCAAGTCTCCATGACAGTATTCTTGACCTTGCTCCAAATCACCTTCCCCTCTGACCTGACCTGTCTTCAGACACAGATCCCAATTTCCCAATTTCCAGATTCCCAATTTAGCCATTTGGATATCAGTTGTCTATACATCTGTACTCCTGACTTTTAACTCAACCAGTTCTAAGTATACCTGGTCAACTTTAGGCTTGACCAAGTCTTCTTCTCCCACCCAGGCATCATATGGGTTGTTTTGGTCTAAGTCTATTAAAATGGAGTCCAACAAAGGGTGAGGAACAGAAGCTAACAGGTAAATTTTGACTTCCAAGAAGAAGGGAGATATTTGGGGACAGTGGCTTTAGCTGGTGAGCTTCAGATCACAATGTGTAACTGAATAGCTCTGTTTAAGTCAACAAACAAGTGACTTACCATCTTCAAGCCAAGCCAACCTGCATTTAATAAACACCTACAATTTACCAGGCTCTGTGCTAATTGCCAGATACAAAGAAAGAGAAAAAGTACTCTCTACCCTCAAGAAATTTATAATCTAATGGAAAAGACAACATCCAAACAAACTATGTACAGGATAAATTGGAAGCCATTTTTATCTTTAATTGTTAATACAAATAGGCATAGTAATGGGGATATTCATGTAACATCTTAGGTTTACATTGATTAGCTCATGCAAACCACATGGATGGCATATAGAGCCATGAAACAATCACCCAAATCCCTCCTACCAATAGATCCAGATTATCACTTGCCATAATGAAGAACAGCTGATAAAAACTGTTGATTATTTTATTTATTTTTAGGTGTTTCAGTGAAATACAATTAATACTCATTGCCATGACCTCAGTGATAAAAGAATTCCTTTCTATGATGCAGATTATGCACTTGTGACTGTCCTTGTATAACTGTTGTCAATGAGTGTATCCTAGGGATGTCTACCCAAAGTAATAGAACCTTTCCCCACTTTTTCTTGGCATCATGAGGGAATCCATTCTGGCCATCTACCTGTCATCCTTTGTCCTCGCCATATGGTCATCCCATCTCCCCTTCTTATTTTCACTTAATTACTTAATAGCACCATTTTCTCCAAGTCTTCTTTGAAGTTCCTCATTGGATATGCATTGCAACCTGCTCACATTCTTAATGCACCTCTCTGTTGCCTGCTGTGCGATATTAATTCTTTGGAGATCATTGAGTTCCATATACAGCTAACACTAGTAGGTTATTAGTGTTAGAAACATGGCTTTATTCTAGTAGACATTTGAAATCATAAAAGGAGTCTCCTGATTTATTTTGCTGGTCTATGGGAGAACACTGGATGGCATTCACAGGAAGGACAATCAGCGAGTTCTAAAAAATCAAGTATCTATCAAGGTTTCTATTGTTGAGGAAAATCACTTCTTAGTTTAACTCTAAGACTCTGTGGACCAATTTATCCATAGCCACTGAGGACCCAAACCACTTGTCTCCACTCTAGGAGCAAACCCTTCACTGACCCTCTCTGTCCCTCTAACTTAAGTATAGAAGCTCAAATCAGTATGTGAATGAGGGCCAGTTGTGAATGAATTAAGATGAGTAAACCAACTATGTCTTCCATATTAGCCAGAGCCCAGGCACCTCTCAACAACTAGTCATTCAGACTAACCAAGAACCAGAGATTCAGCACCCCACCTCATCAACACAGTTTACCAAGACATTTGAAGTCAATGACTCCCTCTTCTCTCCAGTTCAAATCCCATAAATATTCTCCTCCCATTTTTACTCTTCTCTTCCAATCTCAAGGAAGAGATGACCTGTTCTTTGACAAGATCAGTGCCTCTAATTGTGCCCTTGGTCTTCTTTCTTCCGATCCTTCTCTGGGAACTTTTCTAGCCTTCCCTCTTTCTTTGTAATCTTCATTAATAACAATATTAATAATTGACATTTATATAGTACCTTAAAGTAATCAAACGTCTTACAAATAGTATATCATTTGATTTTTCTCAACCACCCTGTCAGGTAAATGCTATTATTTGTAAATGAAGAAATTGAGGCAGACAGAGATTAAGCAATGGGTCCAGGGTCACAATAGCTAGGAAGTTTCTGAGATTATATTTGAACTTAGGTCTTTTTGATTTCATTTGATTCCAGCACTTGATCTATTGTATCATCCAGCTTCAGTCTCTTTATCTTAGAGGAAATCTCCTTGTCTTAGTTTATTTTCAGTTCTGAATTCCCTCCTCTCCATGTCCTCCTACAATGAAAAGGCAAGAAAAACAAAGCCTTTATTAAAAATATGCATTATCAAGGAAAACAATTTCCTATTAGCCATAGAAGGAAAGAAGGAAAAATAGGAAGGAAAGAGGAAGAAAAAGAAGGAAGAAGGAGAGAAGGAAGGAAAGAGAGGAGAGAGGAAATGTGGAGGGAGGGATGAAAGGAAAGAGGGAGGGAGAAAAGGAGGAAAGGAAGATAGGAGGGAGGGAGGGAAGGTGGGAAGGAGGGAAGGGATGAAGGAGGGGAAAAAAAGAAAGGAAGGAAGAGAACAGAAGATAAATTCTTTATCCATCATTTGTCAGAGTCTTACATAGTCATGATTCCTAATTTCCTAATGCAAGGCTTATTATTCACTTGATGATGTACTTGAAACAATAGCTCTCTGTGGAAAGAAACCTCATTACTTCCTGTATCACTTCCTTTCATCATTTTCCCTAAAATATCAATTCTCCAGAAGAGCTTGAATGAACTGCGCTCAGTGACAGTCATGTGTCTCATCACAGATGTTCATCAGCAGGTTCTCTACAATGAATCCCACTAATAAATCTTAGACCAACACCACCAGTACTCATTTCTCCTTTCAAACCCTCTTCTGTATAATTAGTGAACTGAACTGATCTCATTTCTATTCAGTTTGCTTGGGCTTATTCCCTCCCATATATTTCCATGGTAAGATCATCTCTCTAATGTTGAAAGAACCTCAAAGCCTATTTCATCCAACCCTCCTTTTTTATTAGATGAGGAAAGATGGGTCCAGGGAAATTAAATGACTTGCACAAGGTGTCAGGGTCATCATGCTAGAAGAGACTCCTGAAGTCATCTAGTCTAGCCTACTTTTCTTAGGGATGAGTAAACTGAGAGCAAAGAAAGGTATAGTGACTTTCCTAGAGTCACACAAAGATGTAGGTTCAGAGACAAAATATTAACTCAGGACCTCTCAGTCTAGAGTCATTATTCTTCCCCTTGGACTATGCAGTCTATTTGTCAGAAAAGATCTTCCTATATCCTAATAATTATATCACATGAAATGGGTTTGATTATTCAGATAGTAAGCATTTATTAAGAGTGCACTATCTGTCAGGCACTCTAACAGATTAATAGGATTTAGACAGATAAGGTAATATTATAAGCAAATTAAAGGAACATGGAAAAATCTAAGATCTAAGGATAAAGAAATTTATGACCAAACAAGATACAGTGAGGATGATGGGAGGTTAGAATGAAAACTTTTGATTTCATTAAATTAAAAGAGTTTTGTATAGACAAAAACAATGCAACTGAAAAGGAGGAAATCAGTGAACTGGGGGATAGGAGTTACAGCAAATTTAATTTCTCAAAAAAAATTGGGAATGAGTCATTCCCCAATTGATAAATGGTCAAATGGTATAAACAGGTACTTTGCAGAAGAAGAAATTAAAGCTATCACTAGTCATGTGAAAAAATGCTCTAAATCACTATTGATTAGAAAAATGTAAATTAAAACAACTCTAAGGCACCAACTCATAAGGCACTATTGTTGGAGCTGTGAACTGGTCCAGTCATTCTGGAAAGAAATTTGGAACTGTGCATACATTTTGATCTGACAATACCATTACTAGGTCTGTATTCCAAAGAGATTTTTTTTTAAAATGAAAAGGACATAAATGTACAAAAATACTTATTGAATCTTGATTTCTGGTGGCAAAACATTGAAAATTGAGGGAAAATTGAGGGAATAACCGAACAATTTCTGAAAAAATTGTTGTGATGGAAATCTCTGAGCTAAAACAACAAACTAGGGGAATGGATACAGAAAAACCTGGAAAGACATGAACTGATGCAAAGTTTAGGGAACAGTAGTATTGTCAGGATGATCAATTGTGAAAAACTTAGCTACTCTGATCAATATATATAATGATCCAAAACAGTTCCAAAGGATTCGTGTTGAAAAATGTTCTCTACCTCCAGAAAGAGAAGCTGATGGAACCTTGAATGTAGATTGAAGCAGATTTGTTTTAATTTTCTTTATCTTTCTTGTTTTTTTCCCCCTTTTACATCATGGTTAATGTGGATATATATTGGCATGACTTCATATGTATATGGCTATCGCATTGCTTGCCTTCTCAATGATGGGAAGAAGGGTTGGATAGAGGGAGAAAGTTTAGAACTGAAAATAATTTTTTAAAAAAGAACGAGTTAGAAGAACATGGAAGACTCTCCAGTAGAGGTGAGGGGATAGTTTCAATGAGGGTGAAAAAAATCAATGCTTTATGTCTAGTAAAGTGAGAGCATTTGCTTTCATCATTTCGACAGCTTAGGAACAGCTACTCTTCAAACTTGGTTAATGAAAGCTACCTAAGTATGTTTCCCTCCCTGGTGGCCATACCCTAAAGTGAGTTCCTCCCCCAACCTAGCCCAGCCCTGTTAACTGCCCCCCCATACCAAACAGGACCTTCCCTCTCCTCCCTATCCCATCAGTAATAACCACCTATACCAGTCCCCTGCACTCACCACCATCACCATTGGATGTTGTCTCAAAGTCTCTTCCCAATTCAAATTAATTTTTCTTTAAAAGTTGATTTATGGGGGTGGCTAGGTGGTACAGTATATAGAGCACTGGCCCAAGTCAGGAGTCCCTGAGTTCAAGTCCAGCCTCAGACACTTAATAATTACCTAGCTGTGTGACCTTGGGCAAGCCACTTAACTCCATTTGCCTTGCAAAAGCCTAAAAAAAAAGTTGATTTATGTTGCTTGCCCTAGACACACTTGATGGACTCCAGTGTCAAAATGACAAGTTATGACTCTAAATTGGCTTGTGTGCCATTGGAGGGAACCAGGAGAAATGGGCTGAATGAGTCTTTGGATACAGCAGTGGGCAGAGAAGATTTATTAAATTGGATTGTTTAAACAATCCAAGACAATCTTTCCTGTTGGTTTCATGTAGATGAACCAATCTTGGGAATAGGTGAATTCAGAACAAACTATTGGAGCCATTCCATTGAGGGCTCTATAAGGGAGGGTTAGGACTGGTTAACCATGGGAGTCCCCACACTTATGCCAGCTCTCTAGGGAAATTCCAACACATCAGAAAGCATTGTCAAAAAGGAAAGAAATACTCCTTTTTCGCACTGAAGGGAAACCCTCTGGAAGATGATTGACCTAAGCCTTCACCGTCCCCATGACTCAAACAACTCACATGACCTTTTCCTTCTGTGAAGGTTTGGCCTACTTGGTAACTATAACCACGTGAACTAAATAGCAAAAAAACTTGAAGGCTTTCTCAGGCCTCTGAATTTACATTTAGTTCAGAAGTGCCCACATGTCCCCCCAAACCCACAGGTGATGGCTTCAGTCAGGGTACTTGTGGGACAGGGTCTATTCTATATTTATCTTTTTTTTAAATGCATTTTGATTTATTTAAAAATGAATACTTTCTATTTTAAAATACAAAATCTGTTAGAGATGGCTATATTTCAGATACTTTATAATTACATCAATATTCTTTTTTTCTTTTTAAAAGTCAATCAGTGCTGACATCTAAGGAGGAAAAAATTTATCAGCTATAGTCTAAGTTTTGGCCTTATATCAATCAACTCCATTTCACTCTTACAGATCAGATATAAACAGCTAAATAATTTCATGTAAAATGAAGTATCACTCAAGTCAAAAATAATTTTGTAATTTAAATCTTTAATATTGAACATTTTTCAAATGTACTTTCAATGAACCAAGGAAAATGCTCATTTTATAAAAATATATACCTACAAAATATGTTTTATATTTGAATTCTAAGGGAAAGAACAATCCAAGTAGTGCTTCTAGAAATTCAAGTTTTCATTTTAATTTTAATTAAAGTATCTATTTGATTTATTATTAGTTATATGAATTTCACAATAAAGTTTAAGTTACCATTTGTTATCAGAGACAGCTTTATTTATAAATGTTATGGTTGTTATGTGCCTTTGCTAATAGGTTATTTAATGAATGGCCATTTCCCTTCTACCTTCTAATGAAGCAGCAGTATAGATTAGTTTAAATTTCTTTATTAGAACTGCAGTTGCTGGACCTTTTTTTCTCTGATTGTCTTTCTCCCATTTCCCCTGCCCCATTTTGTAAACGAGTTAGACTTATATTGGCAAAGTTTTTTGATAGTCAACAACAAAATGAACTGGACTTGGGCTTTGGGTGATGATTAATGGAATCTATCTGAGTAAAGTGATCTGACCTGGCTTCAATTGCAAGAATTCTTTTACCAGCTTCCTCAAAAGCTGCTGCAACGTGACACTGTTTACATTTGTCTCAAAGTAAGAATAGTTGCCACTGTCCTAGCCTCCTTTTGTAGAAACTTCTCTTTCACTTATGTCAATCTTATTACCCAAAATCACAACAAGAAAGCTGTCAGGTTCTTTGATGATATCGGTATAATAATTTTTTTCCAATAGCCCAAGTTCTGGAAACGAGAGTTATCTACACAAAATAAGAAGCAACTGTCCAAATCTCTGTACAATAGTGTTCACAGTCTTCTAAAGTGTTCTTGACCTGCTGAGTCCCAAATCTGTATGGTGACAAAGTGTCCATCCACTTACAAGTTTTTATTTCAAAATTCCACACCTCGAGTGTGGAATACATGGCTCTCAAATTTGTTGTGATATATCTATTCACAAGAGAGCTCTTCCTAACGACACCATCACCAAGGAGAATTTCTTTAAAAAGGTGATGTTTTTCCTGCCATTGTTGAATGAAAAGATATTTTTACTTCAAAATTCTTAAATTTTTTCAGTTTAAGGGCATCATTTCCATTACCACCATTGTTCCACTTCTGACCATGTATGAATCATCGGAATTAAATGAACTGTGGTTTCCTTTTCAGATTGCTGTTGAGATGGCCAAGAATGATCTGAAGATAAGTCAGAGAACAGGACAAAAAAAGAGAAGGTAGAGGCCTCATGGGCTCTACTCTGGCCAAGTTACTTCCTTCTAAAATGGATCTTTAGGGGCAGCTAAGTGGTACAGTAGATAGAGTGCTGGTCCTGGAGTCAGGAGGACATGAGTTTAAATCTAGCCTCATACACTTAATAATTAACCTAGCTGTGTGACCTTGGGGCAAGTCACTTAACCTCATTGCCTTGAAAAAAAAATTTAATTTAATTTAAAAATAAATAAAATGAATATTTGTTAGTGTTGTCAGTCCTGATTAGATTAGAAGTTTCTTTTTTTTTAAGTTTTTTCAAGGCAATGGGGTTAAGTGGGTTACCCAAGGCCACACAGCTAGGTAATTATTAAGTGTCTGAGGTCGGATTTGAACCCAGGTACTCCTGACTCCAAGGCTGGAGCTCTATCCACTGTGCCACCTAGCCACCCCAGATTAGAAGTTTCTTGAGGACAGGGATGATTTTCACCTTTCTTTGTAACCCCCAAAGTCTGGTGCATACCTGGCCAAGAATAGATGATTAATCTTACTGATTGAATTGCCATCATGGACCTTGAGCTGATTCTTGCCTGTGGCACTTGCTAAGTATGTAGGCAGACCAATTCACCTTTCTGGGACTTAATTTCTTTATCTGTAAAATGAGAGTAAAATGACCTCTGAGATCCTTTCCAGCTCCAGAGTGATGATCCTATGAAGCTGACTGAACGATTGGTTGGGAGTATTTTTTTCCCCATAGTCATTGACTTGCACTTTGAGGAGGGAAGAATTGAACTGAGAGACAAATCATGACAATTTTAGGCCCTTGCCTACTATTTTTAGTGACTTCCTTTCATTTCTCTTTCCATACAACAAATCTTCAGCCTATTCCAGTCTGACCAGTGCACTCTGCAAATTTTACCCCAGGGTCTCCAAAGAGACATCATCCCAGTGGAGCAATGGCTTGACTCCAAATGGTATGTAGTCAGCTAATCAGAGGATGAGAAGACAAGGAGTATCCTGTCCCCCTTGTTTCCAATTCTCCCCAACCTACCCTTATTAAAAAGCACTGAACAATACAGCAGCAACCTTCCCCCATTCTGAGATGATCTAGGTCCCTCAGAGCAGTTAAAACTTGAACTGAGTACTACCCACAGCAGCTAGAGTGTCATTGGGTGACTTAACATAGCCCTATACTGTACCATAGGGTCCTAGAGTTAGAATTGGAAGAGACTGAGATGTCCTGCTCCATCTTACAGATGAATAAACTGAGGACAAAGCAAGCAAGAGAAATGACTTCCCATGGCCAAGCAGGTGAGAAGTCCCTGAACTGAGGTCCCATGGCTCTCAGGGCCTTGTTCCAATCCCAGCAGCCTCTTTCCACTCTCTTCTGCCTCCTTGGTCTCACCATTTTCTCTCCCGTTCCTTGGTCTCCCCCACTTTGGAGAGGCAGGCCTGTTTACTTCTACTGATTCTGAGAGCTCCTTGAGCTCTTACCTAAGTACAAATCCTGTTATTAAAAAGTTTTCCCATCACCTCCAATCCTTCCAGTGCTGTTTGGAGATTGTGTCTAAGGGGAAATTCACACAAGAAAAATAAACCCAATTTAACAGGAAACATGAAGAATTGTTGGCGAAGTGTTTGGTGTGTATTTTGGCCCAGAGGAAGCATTGTGTTTATTCTCTGAGTGAGAAGCAGAGAGAAAAAATTCAGCCATGCCTCACCATGCCTCTCCTGCCTCCTTAGTCTCGATGAATAGATCATTTTATTCTCTAGTTGGTTAAGCCTGAATGTGAATGTTCCACTGGAAGGTCCCAAAGGTACAAGTGGAAGGGATGAGATTCCAGCCCAGTTCTCTTGATGCTGTTAAATGAGCTCCCTGGCCAGGGAGATAAAACTTAGATGAATCTAAGGCCAATAAGTACCTAGCTTTATGGTGGTAATATAGGGCCTGGCTCATCATGAGTTCATCTGTGTTTTAGTGGAGTAGCTGCAGCCAGCATCACTGCTTGACAAAGTGGGAGAGAAAACAAGGTCTGGGTTTCTGCAGTACTGGCCAAAGTGGGGGGGGCGGTCTCAGATTTAGAAAGAAGCTCAGAGGTGAGCTAATCCAACCAGCATCAAATAATGAAACCCCCCAATCTGCACTCAGTCTTCAAGTCCTACTCACACCGGCAGATTCAGTTCCCAGAGGACAATTAGCCACTTCTTCCCCTTGGTCTTTCAGCAGTATCCTAAGAGGGAATGGGATTATAATACTATAGCTCCTGGCCCCCAGTCTGATGTGCTCCCAATTATCAATCAGTGGAACATGGGAATACTTCGAAGATTTACTAAGAAGGCATAACAGGAACAGCAGCAGTAGGATCTGCCCTTATGTGTCCAAGATTTTTAGGGAGAGTGGACTCAAAATGAAAATACGATGGTAAGGGAGCCCAGGTGTGGCTAATGTGGATGTCTAAGAAACACCTTCTTCCTCCAGTACTAGAAATCATTTGCCATCTTTATTGTATCATCATGAAGTTCCCCTTAAGTCTAGCTCCTTGACTGTTCCAAGGACCAGTCCTTTCCTAGGATCCATGACTAATCTCCTCTCCATCCTGAAGAGTCATGATCCATGAACCTGCTGCCATCCATATATGATAGACTGGTTTTCTCCTTCCATCTGCAGGTCCCGCTTCTGTTTTTAGATGCTACCTTTCAAATGGACTCTTCTCCCAACTCTAAGGACCAGTGAGGCCTCAGAAGGCTTGGAGAGATTCTCTTTCTTTCATGAACACTCTTCCCTTGGAATTTTCATTCTTCTGAGCTCAAGAACACAACAGAAACAAGGTGATGGTGACAGTTGCCCACAGATGCAGGACAGCTTGGCAGAAAGGCAGCTGCCCTATCTCCTCATGGAATCTCATAGAAGCTCTTTATTCCTCATCACCAAGAAGGGAAAGTAGCAACAAGCAAAAAGGTATCTCTAACTCCTTTTATTTGTGAATTCAGTCCAAGTCAATACCTCCAGCATTATCAGCCCTTTCAGATCATCCAATTAGAAGACTTCTCTTCAGAGCCAGATCCTCAATCACACATGGTTAGAAACAAGCCTGCCCCTTCCCCAAACATCATGTGAATTAGAACCAAGGAGGAAATACTATCCTATGTTTCCCAGAACCCACCAGGAAGGGTAAAGAGAAACAAAAAGGACTGGGGCATCATTGATCAGGCCCATTGGCAACCTTAGTAAGCACACCTTCAACCACTGCTACCTCCCAAGCCAGCCATTCCACTTCTATGCAACTGGGGTTTTAGGAAGACTTTGCTTTCCTCAAGCCCAGATTGGCATCTCTACGTCCTCCATCCCTGCCCTCCACCTTTTAGAATCTCTGGCTTCCTTTGAGGTTTAGTTCAGGGGCCACCTCCTCTGAGAAGGCTCTCCTGACTCCCACTAACTGGAAACATTCCCTGAAACAAATATCCTCTCCACCACAGACACACACACACACACACACACACACACACACACACACACACACACACACAGAGTTACTGTGGATCTCCTCATCTGATTACCTATTGTAATCTTCTTCCTAGGCCACCCATCCAACATAATCCTTCAGGGTCCAGACTCCTTCATTTTTGTCTTCCAATTTTAGCAGAGTGTTTATAGCACATCAATCAGCTCTAAAGAAATGCTCATTGAATGGAATGGAATTGGATTGAGTTGGATTTTATTCCTTCTGGCCTCAAGGTTCAGGCAGAACAAATCCAATCTCTCTTCTCCAGGTCCTTTTCTCACATCCATGCCCAACCTTCTCTCCATTAAAGTAAATTAAAGTAAAGCTACCAATTAGGATGGATAACATTGGAGTCCCAACCATAAACAATTACACTCAACCCAGACTAAGAGGAAAGAATGATATGCTGGTGTCCAGTACTTACTCTGTGTAATGTGTAGACATCCATAAATTTAGAGAACCCACCCCAGGTGGTCACATGGACCATCTGTGCCCAACCGGTGGTAGAGCATTCTGAAATCATATTGGTCTGATCAGTCACAGCTGGACACACTGCAATTTGTCTCAAACAGGGATGTCATTTTGACTTCTTCAATAATGATGGACAAGAGGGGCAGCTAGGTGGCGCAGTGGATAGAGCACCGGCCCTGGAGTCAGGAGTACCTGGGTTCAAATCCGGTCTCAGACACTTCATAATGACCTAGCTGTGTGGCCTTGGACAAGCCACTTATCCCCATTTGCCTTGCAAAAACCTAAAAAAAAATAATAATGGTGGACAAGAACCCATATAGACTATGAGACTTAGCAGCTAGAAAATATTTTGCTAGGGTAACTTGATGACTAGACTGATGAGCCCGAAGTCAGAAAGACTCATTTGCCTGAAGTCAAATCTGGTCTTAGGGTTAGGGTACTTGCTAGCTGTGTGACCCTGGGCAAGTCACTTTACCCTGTTTTCATCCGTTTCATCGTCTGTCAAATGAGCTAGAGAATGAAACGGCAACCACTCCAAGAATATCTCAAATGAGAGACTGAAGAGAACTGAACAATAACAACAAATACTTAGCTAACTGAGATAATCATTCTTATACCTATTTTCATGGTCTGGGAATAAGAGTTCTGATTTGGTCTCATCGAGTCACATATGTAAAACTGGAAGGGACTTTAGAAGTTATCTAGTTCTCATTTTTATTGGACAAATGAGGAAACGGGGGCCCCAAAGAAGCAAAGTATCTTATCCCTAATTACTTAAGTGGTAGCAATAACTAGTAGAGGTAATATTTGAACTCAGGTCCTATGGCCCAAATTCAGCACCCAAAGTTTGGCCACTTTCTCCTCTACCACACTGACTCTATCTAAACAAAGGGAGTCTAAATTCCACCTCTGCAATTTTGCTACATGGCCCTGGGATGGTCACTCAATGTCTCTGGCTCAGTTTTCTCTTCAATAAAATGGAGAGGGTAGAATGAGTAGCCACTGAGGTCACACATCCTCAATACTCATGTTCCTACTATTTCAAGTAGCATTTGTAGATTTTCTTTTTTCCTTTTTGTTATATCATATTTAAGAATAATTGGGGGTGGCTAGGTGGCACAGTGGCTAGAGCACCAACCCTAGAGTCAGGAGCACCTGAGTTCAAATTCTGCCTCAGACACTTAATGATTACCTAGCTGTGTGGCCTTGGGCAAGTCACTTAACCCCATTTGCTTTGCAAAAGCCTAAAAAAAAGAATAGCTGGCCTTTCTGGAGAGCAATTTGGAATTACACCCAAAGGACAACAAAAATGTGCATCCCCCTTTGACCCAGCAATACCACTACTGGGTCCATACCTTGAAGAGATGATGAAAAAGGGTAAAAACATCACTTGTACAAAAATATGCATAGCAGCCCTGCTTGTGGTGGCAAAGAATTGGAAATTAAGTGAATGTCCTTCAGTTAGGGAGCGGCTTAACAAACTGTGGTATATGAATGTCATGGAACACTATTGTTTTGTTAGAAACCAGAAGGGATGGGAATTCCGGGAAGCCTGGAAGGATTTGCATGAACTGATGCTGAGTGAGATGAGCAGAACCAGAAAAACACTGTACATCCTAACAGCGACATGGGAGTGATGTTCAACCTTGATGGACTCCTCATTCCATCAGTGCAACAATCAGGGACAATTTGGGGCTGTCTGCAATGGAGAATACCATCTATATCCAGAGAAAGAATTGTGGAGTTTGAACAAAGACCAAGGACAATTTCCTTTAATTTAGAAAAAAACTGTTATCTTATTGTCTGATCTTGCTATCTCTTATACTTGATGTTTCTTCCTTAAGGATGTGATTTCTCTCTCATCACATTCAAATTAAATCAATATATACCATGGAAACAATGTAAAGACTAACAGACTGCCTTCTGTGGGGGTGGGGGAAGGGAAGCAAGATTAGGGGGAAAATTGTAAAACTTAAAATAAAATCTTTCAAAAAAACAAAAAAAATGAATGGCCTTTAAATCTAATTCCCCTATAATTTCTGGAAGTTGGGGTTCTTTCCTCCACAATGTTCAACAGCATCTTTTGGTTACTTAGGCAGGGAGGTGACATAGTGGGTTGAGTGTGAGACTTGGAATAGACACTTGGGTAACCTTTGGTTACCAGCTGAGGAATCTTTCTCTCTCCCAGTCTCTCCATCTCAGAAATAAAAATAATAGCCTCTATCTCATAGGCAGGATGTAGGAATTCAGTGGTAGAAAATATGCAAAGCTCTTTGCAAACCTAAAAGTACCTCATAAATACAATCAAATTTTCGAATTTATGATTACCATGCCACAGTCCTCTTTCTAACCAGAATTGTTTCTCAAGTCTTTTTTTCCCCTTTCACATATGGCAACTGGAAGGGCCTTACTACTGTGAACTCTAGAGTCATCATGTTCCATGTATCATTTCAGTTCTTTCTGAACACCTCTTACCTGCCAATTCTGAAGATGAAAATGGTAGTAAATTGGGATCATGTGTAGAGAGAAGGCAGTGGGGGGGCAGTGGACAGAGTGAAGGTTTTGGAATCACCATTGAACCTATTAGCTCTACTAATGACTACCTGTGGCATTGAAGACCAGTTGATTAATTTTTCTATGCCTGTTTCTTTATCAGAAAAATTAGGGAGGAGATAATTGTGGAGACAATCTGCCAGAGAACACAGGAAGGAATAAGATCAAGGGCACATGTAGAAGGAATGACTTGGATATGGAAAATGGTCATGATTTCAACAGAGAAAGAGAAAATGGCAGATAAAGTAAAGGGGTTTTGAAACATAGAGAAGGAAGAAGAAGCTTGGGGGAATGGCTTCTATTTTCATAGTAAATGTCCCTAAAAAAAGGATGGGTGGTGTGGGAAGCCTGGAACAGTAGCTGTGAATAGTATGATAGGTAATTAGAAAATAATTGCTGGGTAATGAAAGTAATCAACAGTGAGGGCCCAGATGAGAAAAGGTAACGAATCTGTAATAGATCTGCTCTTTCAGGGTGGCCCCCTTCAGGAAAAACCATCCTAGGAAGAAGGAAGGTAGATCTGGGAATAATCAAGGATAATAGTTTGGCATGGCATTAGAGGTGAAAGGGCTAGTGGATTTGAAAACTGAAATTGGTTCTCTTTAATAGGCTCAAGATTGAGAAAGAAAGGAAAATTATAGCAGACCAAAAGGACATGTTTCTAAAGAGATAGAGACATGATTCTTGGTTTTCTTCAGGCTCCCTCTAGGGAGGAAAAAGAGAAGAATTCTCTTAGAGAAAAGTAAATAAGCCTGCTTCCTTTTTGTGTTCATGATTGGCTCTTTGCTTCCTTCTAAATCCATCAGAAAATTTCACCTTGGCTGAGATCAGGTCCCATTCTTGACTGAGCTTTCAGAGAAAGGGTTCATTTTCTCTTTATATTTTCTGGTATGGTCTAATCTAATCCCAAGTTCTCCAACTTCTTTTCACTCTAAATAGATATATTCCAAATTTCCTTTTTGTGACTGGTCATTTGTAAATAGCCTTTGGTAGGAAGGAGATAAAGCTACAGGTCTAAGTGTGGGATTGATGTTTCTGTTAATGGACCAGTGACAGGAATGTTGTATCTTCTATGAGAGGAAGTCAGACCTCATGATGACTGAGACAGGACAGGAGAAAAAAATCTCTCTAACAAAGGAATATGATGATGAAATAGGAATTGCGGGAGGATTCTAGGGACAACAGGATGGACTGGGACAGATACACTGGAAAGAGCAGCTTCAGTTTGGAAAGCACAAAGTAATGAAGACAGTGAGTAGTCTACAATGGTAGTCATCAAATGCAGACAGCCTTCTCTTAGGTAGAAAGGGGGAAAGAGATATAAGATAATGTGTTGCAGATGATCTCAATGGGGACTTTTTCAATCTGGGGAGACAAGGAATGTTTATAGGCAGTAGAGAAACAGCCAAAAGAGAATGATTGATTACAGATGAGATTGGAAAGGATAAAGGGTGTCATCTACTGAAAATGGGAGAACATGGGGGTCACTTATGCATGTAAATGCATTTGTCTTGGCAAAAAAGAAGAGGAGTTCCTCATTGGAGAAAAGGAGAAAAATGACATTAGATGAGGAGGAGGTAAGAGGGAGATCTTGGTGAGCAACCTCGACGTTTTCCATAAAACACGAGAGCATCTTCAACTGAGAAAGGGGGTGGGGCAGGAGACCGACGAGTGAGTGGTGAAGCTTTTTGAAGTTTTAAAAAGTATGGAAAGGTTTAGAAGTGGAGAGTAGTTTAATGACAAGCAGGATGGTGTGAAAGGATTGAGAGCCCAGGTGAGATTATGTAATATAAATTTATAATAGATCTAGGAAGTACAGTTTTAAGATTCTCTCCAGTTTGTTTCAACAGTACATATGTAGAATGGCAGGAATAATTCAAGACAGAGCTTTTCCAAGACACAAAATCCAATAGAATAAAGGAATGGTATACTTAAGAGAAAAAGACAGTATAGAATTGAACAGGTTCACCCAAGGAATCAAAATGGAGATCATCACACACCTGTTGTTGTGAGGCCCAAGTGAAATGGCATAGGTAAAGTGCTTTACCAACGTAAAAATACAATTTAAAAAGCAGAAATCAATGAAATGAAAAATTGCCTAGTTCATTAAGTACCATTGCCTTTTATCAGTTACTTCCCAAAAATAGTCCTCAAAGGCATATAAAATCATACTGTTGATTTTAGAGCCAGTCTTTTCCCTCAAAGGATAGAGCTTTGCCCCCATACATCTGCCATGTCTCTTAGGCTTTCCCCTCTATTGTCCTCCCCTCAACCTTTCCCTGGAAAGCAACCTCGGAAGTCTAGGAAGCAGCACTGTGTTATTATGGATGAAAGATTGCTTTTTAACAAGATCCTTTTAGCATTTGTAGTAACTTGGTGACCTTGGGGTCCACCAAACACCAGCCCTGACCTTGTGGCTTGGGTCTCTTGGAGGGGTATTTTGGATTGGCTTTTTTCTTAAACATGATTCACTTGAAACAGTATTCACATGAATACTGGCCTCTTCCTACCCCACCCAGGAAGAGAATTTAAGTCTTTCAGATGGTGTGGTGGGCAGCCTCTGAGTTCATGACAGCAATAGTCAACTAAAAAGCAATGCCATCACAATGAATCAATAATGGATTGGTTTAGAGCAATCACATTCCTGAAGTGGCTTGTTATTGTATTATATTAGCAGAACAAGGAAGTAATTTGCAAGAGCAAATTAATGTGTGACTTAATCCTCCAGAAGGAAGTGGCAGAGAAGAACCACAGGGATGTAATGTATGTTAATCTATACAAAAGGTATCTGTGAAAATCACCAAGTTAATAAGTGGGCAGGAAATATCTAAAGGGCTGAATGAAGGTGACAGGAAAGGAGAGCATCAGGGTGCAGCCTGCTCTAAACCAAAAGTAATGAAAAGAAAAAAAACTATCTGGCCTGGACCAGAGAGAGGAAAGGGTCAGACTTGATAATCTTACTGGCCTCCAGTTCTAATTTTAACTCTTACAAGTCATGTGATCTGAGCGAGTGAATTCACCTGGCATTTAATAAATGTTTCTTGACTGATTCAAATAGCCACCTCTCCAAGCCTCAGTTTCCTCATCTGTAAAATGAAGGTTATAATGATTGAACTGCTTCTCTCCTGGGGCATTTTGAGAAAAGTGCTTTGTAAACCTTAAAGTGGAAGATAAATAAATGATGGTAGCTTTTAGTATCCCAGAATCAATAAGAGAAAACAGTCATCATGAGGCAGAGACAGCTCAGAATAAAATCTCTTGGGACTTTTTTGTAAGGAGGGATTCAAGAAAATGAGGTCCAGGGCTCAGAGAAGCCCAGCTGCTGAGTGTTATATGGTTCCTCGGTTTCTCTGTAATAACATCAGGATTTGGTCCCTGTGGATGCCCAGAGGGAAACTCTGAAGGGTTGGTTGTGTGAGTATAATTTTTATAAGTGTCTGATACAAAGAGGGAAGAAAGGAGGCAGTGGAGGAAAGGAGTCTGTCAGAATTGGGTTCTTTTGTTCTAGATATCATCAGGGTAGGACTTACCTTAAGAACAAAAATTAGCCCCCAATGGTGAGTAATTTGAGATTAATAAAGTGCTTGTCTCACAACTACCTAGAAAGGCAGGTTTTGGAGGCATCACTGTCCCCATGTTGCTTATGGGCAAATTAAGGCTCAGGTTGCTTAAATGACTGATGTGAGGTCTCCCCTTCACTGGGTTATAAGCAGGATATGAATCCAGACATATCAAGATTTCCCTGGAGTTTTAGTCTGACTTCACATTCCCTCATCCTAAGTGGTGCTGTTAGCACCCGACAGGAAGCCAAGAACCTTGGAAAATTCTAACAAAATGACAATAATTAGGTGTGGGTTTGACTTGTGATTCTGGATAGAGAACCCCATTTATGAAGGCAACTTGGTGATCATTCCACTGCTTACCTTCCTATATCACCAAAAGGTGAAAGCAACAAATAAGCTAACCTTTATGAAGCACCTACTATGTGTTAAATGCTGGCAATGCAAAGAAAGGAAAAAACAAACCCTGCAATCTATGGGGGAGTCAACATTCAAAGAACTACTGTATTTCCCCATGTATAAGACACATTTTAATTTTGGGGCCCAAAATTTGAAAAAAAATGTATTCTATCAAGTTATTGAACTCAGGTTTTATTCCTCATAAAATTCATACAACTTCTCATCGTTATCATAACTCCCACCCATGAGCTTATCTGCTCTCCTGCCTGTGCTCTGGTTTGTGGTTGACCACCAGCCCTTCCTGGGCAAGTCTGGTGCATGGATGCACTCTTAGTCCATTCCATTTTGTGAATCTAAAGCACCCATTGTCTCCTCCTTGGAAATCAGTCACTTCTCTTCCATCAGCAATTCTTCTGGCCTCCTGATCAACCATCTTGGTGGACACAAGAATTCTAATGGCCCTTTACTCTTCCATCCATCTCTTCTATTCCCTCTCTAGTTCAGATCATCTGACTGCCTTGCCTCTCCTGGCCTTCTTCTGCCAGGGCGTTGTCAGTTGGGTTTCTTCTTCCCAGAGCCAGTTTTCTCAATTGGAAGAGGACCAAACTGATGTTCAGCAGCAGGACTGCCATTCACTTTGGCAATCTGGATCACTTTGAACTAGAATTCATCACTGAACGAAAATCTTTTCTGAGCCATTTCTGGACAGAACATGGCAAAACATAGCCTAATATACCGGTACCAAAGGCAAAACAATGAGTGCAAAGATAACAAGTGCAAAAAAGTGGAAAATGTAACTCAAAAAATCTACACCACTGTAGAAGATGCTCCCAGGGTGTGTCTTATACATGGGAGAAAACTGGTTTGTGCAAGCTAGATAACAGGCTTAATGGCAGGTAAATTCCCAGGGACACCACTAGTATTGAAAGAACTGGGAAGGGGCAGCTAGGTGTCTTAGTGGATAAAGCACTGGCCTTGGAGTCAGGAGTACCTGGGTTCAAATCTGATCTCAGACACTTACCTAGCTGTGTGGCCTTGGGCAAGCCACTTAACCCCATTTGCCTTGCAAAAACCTAAAAAAAAAAAAAAAAGAAAGAAAGAACTGGGAAAGGTCTTTTGTAGAAGAAGGATCTGAGAAAGATTTCCAGGAGACCAGGGAAGCCAGTAGATGGAGGCCAGGAGAGAGGGTCCTTTCCAGTCTTCAAGACAACAGGTAGAAATCATGGGGAGGCAGTGGAGCATGTGGTAGGAGAAAGAAGTTAGCAGTGTCACTGAGTCACAGAGTGCAAGGTAGCAAGGGACAAGCTTACTAGAGTATCCCCTATTTGACCCTGGAAGTCAGGGAGAGTCACTGGCATTTCCTGAGTAGGGGGTGTCATGGTCAAACCTGAGCTTCAGCAGATGAGGGCAAGATGGACTGGAGAGGGGAGACAGTTAAGATGGGAGACCCAACCACAAGTTATTGCCATAGTATAGGCTACTACATGAAGGAGCGAAGTCCTGCACCATGCTCTGAGAGCAGAGAAGGCAAAGACAACAGGACATGGCCATGAGTGGAGGAAATGAAAGTGAGGAGTGGGAGATGACAATAGCTTTCAAGCCTGGGGACTGAGAGGATCAGTAGTGCCCTTAACATTAATAGGGAAATTAGGAAAGACAATTGGGGCATGCAGGGGAGTGGAGAGATGAATTCTGGTTTGGAAGTGTAACCCAGGGCCACATGATTGGTATGTTTCAGAAGAACCCAGATATTTTTGCCTCAGAAGGAGCTTGCCATGCTAGCAGTTTTCACAATGACCTGTGATCTCAACAATGTGGGAATTCCTGACTACAACATATTAATTAGATCACTCTTCTTCCTGCCCACATATGTCCTCCCATGAGTTCACCACAGACTTCTACCTGAATCACATGTCTGAGTATAGTCCGTGGTCTGAGCAAAGATCAAGCTTAAAACAGAATCAAAAGAAAGAATAAAAATACAGAGGTATCATTCAATGAGAACAATACCAACCTCATCCATATAAGTAAATTGTTGATGCCCAAAAGAATGGGAAATAGATAAAGGAAAAAGGATATGGATTAGAACCTAAAGAAATTTCACCACTGGAAGTCAACTATCCTAACGAGAAGAGCAAGGAGCCCAAGCCCATTCAAATTAGCAAATACTTGGTCTTTCTGTCAGACAAAAAGATATTGTCCTGGAATTAGAAATGTTTGAAGGTAATGCCAAAGACTCTTACTTTAAAACCAAGCCAAAGCTTCCATTAAGGTATATGAGATGCTCCTAATTTGTCAACCATTAGTTACTGGGTTTGGAAAACCTCTGGTTTTCTGTTATTCACAATATCTAAATAATAAGCTATATTGTACAGCCTTTATTCCTTCAAATGAAGTCTTAAATGAAATGATATGCAATTACTAATCTTTCAAAATGATAACATACTGGATAAAGATTTTTTTGAAATCTTGTCATCTAGAGTGACAGGGCAAGGCCCATCATGAAAGCATCTGTTTGAGAAATTCTATTACTCAGTGTCTGTCACACTTGAAAATTGGAACAAATGTTGCAAGACCAACACACTTAAAATGTTATGATGTGTTTTTAAACCTGCCTTCCGTTAGCATCACAGAAGACCCTTTATTTTATTAGAAAATGATCAGAAAACAAGCCTGGTGTAATGGTTCTAATGCGTGGGCCCCATTTTGTATCAAAATTGCTCCACTCTCAATTGCTTAGTTCCCCAAGAAATCTGTCAGGCCCTGGTGTACCAAGAGAAAAAAAGACAGTATAGCATGACAAAAGCTATTTTGCTGAACAATTTAATGTATGCTCAATTACACTAATACAGAGATTTTGATGGTTGGATGTCATCGAACAGAGTCATCAGCTTTCATCAAAAAGTTCTGAAGGACCAAACATTCCTGATGTCCAGATCAGCTGGTAAATCCCAAGGAACAAGTGACAGACTCTTCGAGCATTCATACAGATCATAAGAGTGTGTGTGTCTGTGTGTGTGTGTGTGTGTGTGTGTGTGTGTGTGTGTGTGTACATGCATGGATAATCTTTGGCATCTTTTAAAGTCTCCTCATAAAAGCATCTCCAGGGAAAACTCTTCAGAAATTGAGCCTCAGTTTCCAATGCCTTCCTCTTTTTCTTCCTCCTCTCCATTTATTTCATTTGTTTCACTTCTTGAGATGCTTTATCTACAAGGGGCAGCTTGGCATAGTGGATTATAATGACATGATGATGATGTTTATACATCATTCTCAAAGAGGAAGACCATGACATCAGGGATGTGATGCCATGACAAGCTAGTGATTTGGATTGAGTGAGGAGGGACTATGCTAGTCACCAGTCTCACTTTCTCCTCCAGAACCATTTGGGTCCTGTGGCCAGAAATGAATCATAGCCATCTGGAGAAGAGACAATCAAGGTTAAGTGACTTACCGAAGTTAACACAGCTAAACAGTGTCAAGTGTCTGAGATGGAATTTGAGCTCAGCTCCTCCCAGCCCCCAGGGCTGGTGATCTATCCATTACACCACCTAGCTTCCCTAATGACAATGACTACAATAATAATAATAGCTAGTGATTCTAATGTCCCCACAATGTACCAGTTTCTGTACTAACCCCTTTTTTTTTTAACAAATATTATCTCAAGGCAGCTAGGTGGTACAGTGGATAGAGCACGGGCCCTGGAGTCAGGAGTTCCTGAGTTCAAATCCAGCCTCAGATACCTAATAATTACCCAGCTGTGTGGCCTTGGGCAAGTCACTTAACCCCATTGCCTTGCAAGAACTATATACATATATATGTATATACATATATATGTATATACATATATGCATATATATTATCTTACTTGATCCTTACCATAATCTTGGAAAATAGATGCTGTTATTATTCCCACTTTACAGATAAGGAAACTAAGACAAACAGAAATTAAGTGACTTTACTAGAGTCACATAGAGAATAGAATTCCAGCCTTCCCAATGCTCTCTACACTGTCCCTCCTAGAATACCAAAAGGTTTGCTCATTTTGTCCAATGAGATAATGTAGTGACTGACCCCTATGAAGAAATGTATTCCTTCACCTTCCTTTTCCCCTCACAACCATTCTGGGAGGTAAATTCTATTGTAATCACCATTTTATAGTACAGATAAATCTATATTTATATATTATATTCCTATTTAAATATAAATGCTTATATTTGTATATTTAATGTAGATTTATATATAAATATATAAAATATTTCTATATCTATGCACATGTTATATACATATATTCATATACATATTTATATATAATTTTATATACATGTACATATATATTTATATACATATTTATATATAAATCCCAATTTTATACAAATGATTCTAGAGGCAGTTGAGGAAGGTTTTTATAGGAAAGAATGGATTTCTTCCTTAGCAATATGAATACACAAGAGACAATCTGATATAGTGAATTGTAGTAGCTGAACTGACCTCTGACCAGGAAGATTTGAGTTCAAGTTTCATCTCTGACCCCCCACTGACTGTGAGATCCTGGGCAAATCATTTAATCCCTCAATTTTAGGCAGCTCTCCACTTTGAGAGAGTAAATTTGCTCACCTGAAACTGATAGCACAGATCTGTTCTCTTTCCCTTCTACCTGAGAAAGCAACAATGATTGAAATCCCTAACCCTTTGCAGCAGATTCTAGGGCTGACCACCATTCTGTTTGATTTCAAAGGGAAGAACCCTTTCTTCAATATGCAAATATCAAAGACAGAGCATTTCACTATATTCATCAATGGGTGGGTTTTGTGTTTCTGTGTGTGTGTGTGTGTGTGCGTGTGTGTTGGGGGCAAGATTTGATGTTAGCATGATAGGGTGGAGAATGACAGTTCTTTGATGTTATGATGTTTACATTATGTGGAATGTCAGGTAATATGTTTATTATAAGTTGTTATCTCAAAAACTGAGGATCAAACTAACTTCACAAAGGGATATGACAACATATATATGCATATAAGTCTAAAATGTGTTTATGTGTATATTGTGTATATCTTTTTCTACATATTCTAAAAAAGAATGGCTGCTAAAGAAGAATTCTAAACCACAATAAAACATTACATGTTACACAACTGCCATCTGCTGTACCAGTTCATCCAATGCACAGTCTTTTCTGTTTAATAATTATATAACTTTTTAAATGATTTCTTCCTATTATTCTTTTCTTATCTTAACAATATCCACTCCCAAAGCACTGACAATATTTGTTTCTCTAATTGTGGTTCTATCAAAGCTATTCATATCATCTCCAACTCAGATGGATTGTTCACAATATCATAAAAAAGGGAGAAGAGAAGACAGGAGTTGTCTTCTAGAGACCTTAAGGTTTGAAATGTTTCCTCAAGTCCGAAGGGCATGCTCACTAAAGAACCCTTGATGCAAAACAACTTCATGGAGTCTTTGACCTTCTAGGACACCTTTGGATTGATTATATTCTTTTTCATGTCTAGGAAATTATGCAACAATTCTGCTATTTTAAAAATGGAGTTTTTTTCCTTTTCCTACTGGGAGACTTTTTTTTTACTGTAGATTTATTTTTTATTTTAATTTATGGAACAAGACAAGCATTTTCATAACATAGTACAATAAAAAAATAATTGTACATAAAACTGCTAATCTGCTATGCCCAAGTTGCCATTCCTTTCAAACATACAACAAAATTATCTTGTAAATTTCTTTTTTCCTTTATTCCTTCCCTCCTACCCCATCATCAAGATGACTACCATTAAACACAAATATATATGTAGATATATAGATATATTTATATGCATCTATATGTATATAGATAATCATTTTAAGCATCTATTAATCGGTTTCTCGGCATGCAGAGAGCATCTTTACATGCCCTTTATGACTAATTTGGGTTTTTATAATAGTCAAAATGACATTTGATCAAAGTCATTCTTAAAATAATATTGCTATTACTGTATACAGTGTTATCTTGGTTCTGTTTATTTTGTTCTTCATTATTTCATTCAAATCTTTCCACGTTTTTCTAAACTCATTGAACTCAGCAATTCATATGTCACAGACAACTGTGATTCCATCACAGTCATATGCCATCATTTATTCAGACATTCCCCAATTAGTCATTCCCTTGATTTCCAATTCTCTACCACCATTGTCTTAGATGATGTTTGTCCTTTCTTCTCAAAGAAGACCATGACATCATGGAAGGTCATTAATATCATGACCTGGCAAATGAATTGAATTTGAATGAGGGGATTTTGTGCACCTCACTTTCTCTTCCAGAATCATCTGGGTTCAATGGCCAAATGTGACCTTGGATGTGAGGCAAATCAGTGTTAAATAACTTATGCAAGGTCACATAGCTAGTAAATGGCAAATGTCTGAGGCTAGTTTCTAACTCTCAGACTCCTGACTCCAAGGCTGGTGCTCTATCCACTGTACCACCTAGCTATGAATCGTCAGTGATGAAAAGGACCTCCCAAGCCATTTAAGCCAGTCCATCCCAGAACTAACATCCCCTGCAGAACATTCCCAAGGTAATCATTCCCCAGCCTCTGACTGATTGTTTCCAGGCAGAAGCAGTCCACTACTCAAGATAACCCATTCTACTTGGTGACCAGTCTAATGGGTAAGTTGTAACTTATATCAATTAAAATTACCCCCCTATTTGAATTTCTACCCATTATTCATCAGACCTTTGGGGACAAGCAGAACACATCTACTCTCTCAGCAATTCAATAAGCCAGTGGACAGAGGACTGAATTTGGAATCAGAAAGACCTAAGTTCAAATACTACTTCATAGTTAATAGATGTGTGATGCTGGAAAAGTCACTCATAGTTAATAGACTAGGAAAATCACTTAGCCTCTGTCTGCCTCGATGTTCCTCATCTGTAAAACCAGAATGACAATAGCCGTTATTTTTCTAGGGTTATTGTGAGGATAAAGTGACTAGCGCTCTGTAAGTGCTATTTATTATTCTTAATTATTATTTTTACATTTGAAACCTTCTAATATTTGGAGAGACCCTTTTTTCCAGGCTGGAAAACTTAACATTAAACTCAAACTCATATAAGACAGGACTCAAAAAATGTCATTTTTCTTATACTTTCTGCACTCTAATGAGAAAGGAATTCATGACCCGAAACTTACTGGTATTAGGGATTTGCTCAAAAAAATATTCCAGAGACAGTGTTCAGTACTGGAGAAGGTCCTGAATGTGAGGCGATCAGGATTAAATATGATGTTCCAATACTGCCCAACATCCTCCACTTTCTTCATGTATTTATTCACCAGCAGAATGATAGCTCATATCATAATAGTGATACTAAATTTATAATCAATAATGATGATCTTGTCACCCATAGCTGGAAAAGTTACTTAATTGGTTATTACTTTTAGTTTAACAATGGAACACAATGATGATGTTTGTTCTTGATTTTTGAAGAAGACCATGACATCAGGGAGGTGATGGATTTGAGTGAGGGGATCCTCTGCTAAGTCACCAGTTTAGCTTTCTTCTCCAGAGTCATCTGGTTCCAGTGGCCAGATATGAATCAGGACTAACTGGCCCTGGATGCCAGGTAATCAGGATTCTCTGAGGTCAAAATTAGTCATCAGCACTAATCAGAAGTCAGTTCCCATTAGTGTTATCCCTGCTTACAACATTATGTAATGATTTTGCTCACTTCACATTGCATCAGTTGCTGCATCTTTCCAAGATTTCTGATTCCTTGTATTCTTTATGTTCTTTATGTACAGTCTTCCAAGGTATCCATATGCCACAAATTTGTGTACACATTTCCCAGTCGATGAAAAAAAAACTTTCCTCTTTTAATTATAATCAAAAATGTAGTTTTGCTATATTTTGGAAATATTTTGGTATAATTGATAACCCTCTTTCTATCCTTTCCTCTTTCCTTTTCAGCTCTCTTTTTTTTGTTTTGTCTTCTCCCATTTGAATAGAAGTTCCTTTGAGGTCAGGGATTCTTCTGCCTATGGTTGTTTTCCCAGGCACTTGAAGCAGGACCTGGTACAGCTATATCTATTTATTGACTCCTAATGAGACCTACTCTGTCCTTGAAGATATGATATGATCATGTAATGGTAAGAGCACAAACAGGTAAGACAAGAGTTGATTGAACAAACAAACCCAAAGAGTGCTCATTAACCAATTGGAAAGATCTGTTATAATGGGCACTGGCTCTATTTTTTTCCACCATGAGCAATAGGGTAGGAGTCAGATCATTTTATTTCAATTGTTCAGCTTTTTTGTTTATTATCTGTATGACTTTAAGTAAGTCACTTCCCCCTTCTGTTCCTGTGTTTCATTATTTACCAAATGAAGGAAATAGATTTCATTATCTCTAAAGTTCCACGTTCATAAAAAGTAAGAGCAACATTCAAATTTAAACCTATATTTTAGCTGAAAAAAAATGTGGAGACTATTTCCATATGCTGGTGACTGACTATCATTGGAAAGGCACACCAAAGCTCTTTCAGCTATGGAGTATATCTATGTCCTTTGATTCATTTAGTATTGTTACATATTAATTTCTTGTAAAAAAGACTGAATATAATGTGAGCAAGGGCACCATAAGAGTGACACATGATCACAGGGCAGACTCATTCATTCATCACAATTATGAAAACTAATGAAAAATGTGTAGACATGACCAAATACATGATCAGGACAGGAGCATGGAGAAAGATTAAAAAATAATGGAAAGGGAATGATGACTTTGTTTCCCTATACTTCTACAAATATTAATTTCAGCCTTCATATTTATGTTTCTCCCCCATCCATCTACCCAATTTAGGAATAGAGTCAAATTATTGATGTCATTTTGAGGTCCTTATTCAGAAAGAACACAGAATAGCTCAAATGGAAGCATAGTTATCTCAGAATAATTGCTCAGATGAGATAACACTTTTTAGTGTTAGTGTCAATGAAGTTAGGTGAGTTCTCTAAGGTCAAAAGTTAGTTAGTAACAGATTTCCCCCATAATCTGGCCCTACTTCATCTAGGCAGATCCTCTTCCTAAATATTCTTGCTCAGTTAACCACAACATCTTTCACATCCTCTCTCTTCAACCTCTTGGCTACCTCCCCAATTTCAGGTCTTCAAAGACCTGGCTATGGGTTGAACCACTGAGGTCCATCAGCAGAGTTCTTTGACCCTCCTGACTGTATCTTAGCTTCAGAGAAGCCCTTGACCTGACAAAGACTCACCTACACTAAAGGGAACAGAAAAATATCTCTATTGGCTTTTCTAAAAGGGCAGCAACTAAAAACCACACAATAAAAGCACAAAGCAAAAAGGGAAGGGTCATCAGCACCATGACCAAGTTGATACAAGCTCCCAGAAGCCTCCCCCAGTTGCCATTCTGGTCATATCCCACAAGATAGAATGGAATTCACAAAGGTCAGCCAGTTTGTCAACTGTCCATCAGCACAGAATTTAACAGTTGGTGACAAAGTGCTATATTTCCTCTGTAACAAAAAAGCAACAGAGCTGCAGAATTTCCCTTCCAGCTTTGTTCCCTCACCCCTTTGGTGACCATTTACCCTTGAGATACGGGGACCATGTCATCAGAGAGTTTGCGATAAATAATAAGGATGCTGGGTACAAACTTACTTTTGCCCTAGCCTTGGGGAAAGAACTTTCAAAGGATTCAGAAAGGAAAAAGGGGGGAAATGAGCTATGGCAGGATCCCACAGTTAGGAACTTTGAAAGGGAATTATTTTGTAAAAGGTATGAGAGGCTCTCAAGAACTAAGTTCTGGTGACCGGGCACAATCAATTCCACTGAGGAGTAAAATGGGGTTGTCACTAAGAAATCAATATTATTGAATAAGGAGTTCATTGACAAACTCAATTTTAATGATACATACAAGAGATTAAACATAGATAACTAAGCATTGACAGAGTGGCAAAGTTCTCTAAAGACTTTAAAAAAGGTAGGAACTAATTAAGATACTCTTTATGTTTGAATCAAAAGGGAGATCAAGCAAAAGACATTTTTTGTGCATGTAACTATGTTTCTTGTGGCTCCCAATAGAGTGAGGCTGGGGAGACTTTCAGTTTTGTCTGCTTATGCCCATCACCTAGTGAAGTGTCTAGCTCATAGTAGGCATTTAATGAATATGTTGGTTTGAATTATTCATTAATGACTTCATCAAAAACAAGTCAAACCATATTAACCTATTTCCTTCCTCTCTTTTTTTGTTGACCAGAGCCATAGGCTGGTAATTCAGGTGAACGTTGTCAGTATAGATGATCAAAATTTCAGCTTAGCATTCCCTCTCCTTGAGGACAAGATGGAAAAAAGTAGGTTAGGCAAGAAAAGTATAGTTAGTTTGATAGGCAAATGGTTGAATAGCTGGACCAAAAAAGAAGTCATCATGATGAACAGGAGAGATGCCATTAGACTGCAGAAGGCCAGATAGCTATATTTGTAAGAGGAAAAAGAGGGTAAATACTTCCAGCTATGGACTCAGGAGCTTAGCACTGGTTCTTGATAAAATTCTAAAAGGGTTATTTGTGAACATGTAGAAAAAATGAGGAATAAATAAGGATCCACATGACTACACAAAAATTCATTATACCAAGCAAAACTCATTGGCATTTCTGGCAGACTAGAGGCTTCTAGATAAGAGAAAGACCTGGAGATGGTATTTTAGCCTAGAGCAAGACAGTTGACAAAAACCATTTTCAATGACTCCCTATTATTTACTAAACTCTAGCTCCTTAGTCTTGCATGAAGACCTCTTCACCTATAATTTCAACATAGGTGTACAAACTCATCTCATATAATAATAGCAGAAGCTCACTGGATTACAGTGGGAGTCATGGGAGGCCACCTAATCCAACCCCCTCATTTTGCAGTTAAGAAGACTGGGGTCTAGATGGAACGATTTTTGCAAGTTACCTTTTACCTGCTCCTCTCTTCCCCCAACTGGATTATTCATTATTCCTCAGCTATCTCTCCCTCTTATCATTTTCATCCTTTGGCTCCTATTTTCTTATCCCTAAACTACATTCCTCCAACTTCTCTGCCTTTGGAATCATGCACACCCTTCAAGGTGTTTGCACAAAATGAGCCACTTTTATCCCTCAACTGAAATTGAACTACTTCCTTGAATCCCTCATATAGCACTTTCTACAACCTCCTGTGAATTTCTATTTTATCTTGAAGCATCTTGTCATTTTCTGCTAAAAATCCTCTGATACCTCAAACTGGCTCAGCAATGACCTGGCTTCTTGGAGGATAAATACTGGGAAGTCCCATAAATCTTGAAAAGTTTTAAGTAGAGATCAGAAAATAGATGCTTTGTCTGTTGCCTTCTAAAATCTGAAATGTTCATCACCAAATTTGTCATGGTGGGTGGTTCAGCATCACCACCTGGATGGTGGTAGGATGGAGATTCTGAAGTGAGGGATAGAGATGGGGAATTAGCATGCTACTTGGAGAAGACACACATCCACTCCCATGGCAGAACTCTGGGGCAAAGCTCCATTAGCTTCACCCAAGTTACACCTCTGCCAAGAGAAGAAAGTAAGACATGCCAAATGAGAGTGAAGAGAAAGGGAAATATTCCAAAGAGATCACTTATCCTCCTCCCCCACCACAATATAATTCAGCTCATCCATATTTCCCCCAGTACCATTTGAATTCTAGGCCCAGAAGAGAAGGGACAGTTAGTTTCAGCTTCTGTAACTTAAGAACAAGTAGCTCCTTAGGGAAAAGGGGAATCTGGTTCTCTGACTATAATGAAAATAAATGTATCCATCAATTATATTTATTAGATCCAAGAAATATCAAAGTATCCCATTCATTACATTTATAGGTTTTCTATTTATGCACAGGAAAGAACTTGAAAACAAAATAACATTTCTCTTGGGAATTATGATTAATTTTTGGAGTAAAACAGATGTTTATTCAAATCCAGTAGGGAAATGTAATTAGTAAAGAAGAGCTATGTACCCTTTCTATGAGACATTTATGGGACTCTATTCAGACCTACCTACTAGTTATAGTAATTTATAAAGGCACTTTGTACAATTTTGTCATTTGCTTTTATTTTTTCCTTTTTCTATTATCAAGAGAGGGAGCCAGGAAGAATGCTGGACAGTAATTCAGAATAATAACAGTAACTCATGTTTCCATAGAAATGTAGACTGTTCAAAGAACTTACCCCTCCATAACCCTGGGAGGTCGGTAATACAAATATTCTTATCCCTATTTTGCAGGTGAGAAATGAAAGCTGAGAAGGCGTAAATGATCTGCCCCGAGCTTCATTTTTTGGTGGGTGTCGGAAAGAGCTCAGGTTTGGGTCTGAGTTGAATGATTCCAATTCTAGCACTCTCCCAGAAGACCACAGAATCTAGCCTAGACAGAAAGCTAGAAAGGCATGAAGCAGTGCCTGGGATTAAGAGAGACAAGAGACCTGGATTCAAATTATATCTCAAGTGATTACTCCCTATGGAAGCATGAGGAGTCATTCAACCTCCCTGGGTCTGTTTCCTTAGGTATAAAGTGAAAAGTTTGAGTTGTATGCCTTCTAATGTAACAGCAATGCTATGATGCAGGTGTAATAACTATCCCCATTTTATGGGTGAAGACACTGAGCGTAAGTGACTTTGTCAGGGTCACACAGCTAGTATGTGCCTAAGACAGGTATCAAAGTAAGGGCCTCCTGACAACAAGACCAGAGCTTTATCCACTAAACTATCCTGCCTTTCCTACTTCTTTCCTTTGTGATTGGGTCACTCAAACTGGAACTCGGGTCCAAATCCTTGGTCTGCCTCCTAGTAATATGAATGTCAGAAAATAAATGGGTTCTTTCTGGGTTCTGAGTTAAGATAGCTATCCAGAGACCCCAAGGAGTCATGGACTTTCAGGAACATAGGCTAACTTGAACACTCAGATGATCACAAATATTGGGAGTTTCCTTCTAATAGACACAGCGGGGTCAGGTTCTTGGAGAACCTTGGAATAATCTCTTCCTTGTCCCAGAGAAGAAAACTCCCTTTGGCTCCAACTGGCTTTGGAATTCCATCAGAAGAAAAAAGGTGAATTCCAGGATGATCAGGAATGTTCTAGAAGGCTGTTCTTTCACCAACTCTTTGTGATATTTAAATAGCATAATACACTAAGCATACTGTGAGTGGCAGCCATGGTCAGGAAGTAGAGACAAAATTACCAAAAGTGGCAACATTCTAACCTTCCAATAGTTTACCTTCTACCGAAATGGAACACTGTAACCTAATGCAGGACAAAGCAAGGCAACATTGCTTGCTACAATGTGTCACAACATCATGTAACTAACATAACAAAATATAACAATGTAACATCTTGGCTCACACTTCGCATCTACAGGGTGGGAGGGACATTGGAAGTGAATAGTCTTTGGAAACTGCAGCCATCAGAAGGTAATGGTAACCAGTTCAGGTCTTCTAAGATCACAGAGTTGGGATCACAAGTCAAGAGCATAGCTGTAGAAATGAAAAAGACTCTAGAGGTCCTTCAATTCAATCCCCTCATTTTGTAGAAAAAAGAAATGTGAGTTCAGAAGTCAAATTATTTGCCCAAGATCACACAGCCAGTTAGTTTGTGGTAGAACTTAGTCTTTTAGTTCTTTCTCCTAACCCAAAATTATGAAAGCAGAGTGGCTCCCTCTTCTTGAAAACACACTCTTTCTCCCTGAAGCTCCTTTTATGATTCAAGGTCATTGCCTTAACCTAAGGAAACTTAGCAACCTGGTTCTTCACCTTTGTTTGATAAATGAGGAAAAGGTGTCACAGAGAAGGTAAATGATCTTGACTAGGTCACACAGCTGGCAGTTCCTGAACTGGGATTTGAACCAAGGGCAGAACTCTATTCTTTAATCTAAGCTACCTCCAAAGAGCCACCATAGGTGACCTGATTCATTTACAAGGTGAACAATCAACATAGTACACATCACTAACTTGGTTTCTGAGGCACTGAAATCTTCCATATAAGAAATACTGTTTTTAGGCATTATTGCTTAAGACCAATAGTTGTTTGTCATTGTTAATTGGACAGCTAGTTAGCTGGATAGAATGCCGAAGCTGAAGTCACAAAGAAACGAGCTCAAATAAAGTTTCAGAAACTTAACTAGCTATGGGAATCTGGTCAAGCTGCTTAATCTCTGTCTGCCTCAGTTCCTTCTTCTGTAAAATGGGGATATATGTAACACCTACCTCCCAAGGTTATTGTATGGATCAAATGAGATGATATTTGTAAAACCCTTTGCCAAGCATCATTTGTTAACTGTTATCATTGTTGACATTTATCTAATACTTATAGTGTTTGCAGAGTGTTTTCCATATATGATTGCATTATCCTTTCCATTTTATAGATGAAGAAAATGAGATTTGGAGGGCGGGGTAAACAAGGGGAAGAAATTTCCACCCATTAGTACTGTGATTAGCAAACTATTGTGACCATCTCTCAGGATTGGGGGGGGGGGCTTTTTGCTACACCTTGAATGGTTCTATTGAAGAAGGTCCAATAACAGAACAAGCACATAATTCTGTAAGATTCAAGCTTTGAAATGCTCTATATTTACCTAATTAATTAATGGAATTCAGATATTTCATATTCCTACCCTCTAAAAGGCTTGATGTGTCACTCACCTTGTTCTTTTAAATGAGTTCATGAGGCTAGAGGTCCAGAGAAAGTCAGCAGTCATCATGACTTGAATAGAACACTTCTAAGATATCACTGAATGGTGAACATTTTGATGTGGAGCCAAGAACATCATGTTTTCTCTCTTTTGGCTATACCTTTCACCCTCAAGTTTCCTCCCTCCCCCCACTACCACTCACCCCATGAAATCACTTGACTTAAAAGTGCCATCTAAGCTGTCCAACCATGGATATGAACTGGGTTGCAAGAATGTGACAACAAAGCCGGTGGAACAGAAGTCACTGGAGCAGAACACTGTCACGTGGAACAGAAGCAGCTTGCCCAAGAGAAACTGGAGGAGGCTAGGTGGAATTACATGATAGTGAAAAATGGGTTTCAAGATCAATCAATGAAGAAGCCAGAACCCTGGGGATATCTCAGAAGCCCCATTTCTGCATCTCACAAGTATTTCCTTCAGGAAAGAATATGGGTGTGAAGAACCTTGAATGATGTCATGAAATTAAAATTGACAAGGTATTTTAGTGAGTACAAACCTATGGTTTCATTGGTTTAGGTGAGATACTTTTTCCATCAAAGAATATTGTCACTGCCCTACAGTGAGAATAGCTGGAATATGGGAAGATTAATCAACTCATTTCCAGATCAGTTGGTACCTGTGTCAGGGACAGGACTTTCTTTCTCTGAGCTCAGCTCTCAGGACATGCCTGGTTATGAATGGGTTGCTCTTAGAAAGTCAGGCCTCGGGGGCCAGAGCCAAGATGGTGACAAGAAGGGATCGAGTCTTAGGATCTCTCTGGTAAAATTCATCAGCTAAGGACTCTAACTAAAATTTTGAGAGACAGAACCCAGAAAGGGACCCAGTGAGGCAGTTCTCCTACTCAAGGTAACCTGGAAAAGAGCAGAAAGGCTCTACTCCCCAGGGTCGGAGAGGTGGCCACCAGAGGGATAGCCCACCAGAGCCAAAGAACCTCAGCCTCCCAGAGGCAGCCCCAGGGAGCTGGGGGTCTCAGCTCACAGCAGCAGGGGAGTCTCCTGAGCTACACCCCGAGGAACACCCTGCACAAAGTGGGGGAACAGCAGAGGACCTCTGCCAGAGTGAGCACTTGGAGCCCAGCCCTCAGGGCACACAGCAAGCATCATCATCTTTCCCCAGCCCTGATCCAGGAAACAGAAGCAGGCGGAGCCAGTAAGCAGGAGCCCCAGGGCATGAGCCCATTGAGCTGAGGGAGGGGAGTGAAGAGAGACTGCCTAGCTCTGTCCTCTGCCCCTGAAACAGGACTCAGGGGCTCTGACCACATTCAGATCCTGACCACAGTCTAGGCCCCCCCATAGAACAGCAGCCCTGCCCCCCACATCAGCCCCTTGGCAGAGGGCGGCGCTTATGGTAATTCACAGACCAGGAGGGAGGACAGAACCTCACACACTGAGACCCCAGGGAGTGTCCCAAAAGCTCAAGAAACACCCCAAACCAGGCCCAGGCTGGGAAAATGAGCAAGCAGAGAAACAAAAAGAAGACTATTGAGAAATATTTTGCAAATGAGCCCAAGAAGGACCAAAATACTCAGTCTGAAGATGAGGAAGCACAAGCTCCTGCATCTAAAGACGCCAAGAAAAACAGAAATTGGGCTCAGGCTATGATAGAGCTCAAAAAAGACTTTGAAAATCAAATAAGGGAGTTGGAAGAAAAACTGGGAAAAGAAAGGAGAGAGATGCAGGAAAAGCATGAAAATGAAGTCAGCAGCTTAGTCAAGGAAATCCAAAAAAAATGCTGAAGAAAATAGCATGCTAAAAACCAGCTTAGGTCAAATGGATAGAACAGTTCAAAAAGTTATTGAGGAGAAGAATGCTTTAAAAAGCAAAATTGGCCAGATGGAAAAAGAGATAAGAAAACTCTCTGAGGAGAACAAATCCTTCAGACAAAGAATAGAATTCAGGGAGATTGCAGGAATCAATACTTCAAAACCCAAAAACATGAAAATTAGAAGAAAATGTGAAATATCTCATTGAAAAAACAACTGATATGGAAAACAGACTTAGGAAAGATAATTTAAAAATTATTGGAATACCTGAAAGTCATGATCAGGAAAAGAGCCTTGACATCATTTTCAAAGAATTACTACAGGAAAATTGCCCTGATATTCTAGAAGCAGAGGGCAAAATAGAAATGGAGAGAATCCACCGATCCCCCCGAGAAAGAGAACCCAAAAAACCAACCCCTAGGAATATTATAGCCAAGTTCCAGAACTCCCAAGTCAAAGAGAAAATATTACAAGCAGCCAGGACACAGTTCAAATATGGTGGAGCTGCAGGTCAGGATCACACACGACTTAGCAGCAGCTACATTGGAAGCTCATAGGGCTTGAAATACAATATACCAGAAGGCAAGAGAGCTTAGAATGCAGCCTAGAATGAACTACCCAGCAAGGCTGAATGTCCTCTTCCAGGGAAAAAGATGGACTTTCAATGAACCAGGGGAATTTCAAAGGTTCCTTTTGGAATGGCCAGCGCTGAACAGAAGGTTTGATCTTCAGATACAGGACTCAGGTGAAGCATGGAGATTGGAGGAGAGGGGGGAAATATGAGGGATTTAATGACGACGAACTGCATGTATTCCTGCATAGAAAAATGACACTGATAATACTCATATGAACCTTCTCAGTTAATAGAGCAGGTAGAGAGAGCTTTTATAGTTGAAGCACAGGAGAAAGCTGAATTTGAAGATAAAATATCATGTAAAAATGGAGTCAATAGAAAAAAAGGGAAATGGAATGGGAGAAAGAAAAAGGAGAGGGGGAATAGTCCAAGATATTTCACATAAGATTTTTTTTATTACAATGAGCTATTGCAATGATATGGAAGGGGGGAGGCAAGGGGGAATGAGGGAAACTTTGCTCTCATCAGAGATGGCTAGGAGAGGAAACAGCAAATATACTCAATGGGGTATAGACATCTGGAGTAAGAAGGAGGGGGGAGCAGGGGGAAGGGGTGGGGATGGGAATAAAGGAGGAGAGGATGGACCATGGGGGGAGAGTGGCCAGATATAACACATTTTCTTTCTTACTTCTTGCATGGGGCTGGGATTGGAAGGTCTGCCCAGGACAGGACCATAGGGCCAGGTGGATTCTGGGCCTAAGGGGTGGTGTGGGGCCTCAGGGCTTCTTGGCCCCAGGATCAGGGATCTGTCTGCTGTGCTACTCAGCTACCCTACAGCAGAGTCATAGTGAAAGGAGAGAGAAAATAGAGTACATGGTAGTGGAGAAATAAGAAAGGAGGGAGTTGCGATCAGCAATGGCAACGGTGGAAAAATAACTTTTGTGATGGACTTATCATAAAGAATGAGATCCACCCATGACAGAGTTGTTGGTGTTGGAACAAAGACTCAAGCACATTTTTTGTTATGATTATTTGGGGGAGGGTGCAGGGCAAGTAGGGCTGGGTGGCCTGCCTGGGGCCACATAGCAGGGTGATCTTTGGGTGTCTGGGGCCGGATTTGGACCCAGGTGCTCCTGGCTCAAGGGCCAATGCTCTGTCTGCCACCCAGCCACCCCTACTATTATTACTATTTTATTTTATTTTGGGTCTTTTTTCTTTCTTTTTTTTGGTTTTTGCAGGGCAGTGGGGATCGGGTGGCTTGCATGTCACAGGGCTGGGTGATTGTTGGGTTTACGATGCTGGTTATGGGCTCGGGTGATCATGGCTACAGGGCTGGTGCTTCGTCCATTGCGCCACCTGGCCATACCTACAATTATTACTATTATTATTTGTTTCCTCTCCCCTTTACTTTTTTCATCCAAGCAAGTCTATCTATATTCATGGGGGACGAGGAGGGGTATTTTGTTTATTTGTAAACAAGAATATTTTATTAATGTAAAAAAAAATTTGTACAAAATGAGAATAAAAAATAAATAAATTTAAAAGAAAGTCAGGCCTCTACTTGCATTCTGCTCACAGAAAATGGTCAAAGTGAATCTCAAATGAAAAGAAATGATAAATATGAGAAGACCCAGAATGTTTTCAAGTCAGATAAAGAAATTTGATGAAGAACCAACTCTATACCAGATGCTTTTGATAAGTGCTGGGAATATAAAGAAAGGCAAAAAAGAAAAGTGAAAACCCAGTCTCTGCTCTCAAGGGAGTCATCCTCTAATGGAATGGAGAAGACAATAGGCAAACAATCAGATACAAACAAGCTATAGACAGGCCCAACTGGGGAATAAACACTAGACTTGAGGGATGTTGTGAAGGTTTCTCAAAGAAGGTGAGATTTTAAGTGAAGCTTAAAGAAAGCCAAAAAAGAATAATAATGATGTTTGTCCTTTGTTCTATTTCTTTTTTTATTTTTTTACTTAATAGTTTTTATTTTTTCCTAATTACATGTAAAGATAGCTTTCAACATTTTTTTTTAATTTTTTTTTTAGTTTTTTGCAAGGCAAACAGGGTTAAGTGGCTTGCCCAAGCCCACACAGTTAGGTAATTATTAACTGTCTGAGACCAGATTTGAACCCAGGTACTCCTGACTCCAAAGCCAGTGCTTTATCCACTACACCACCTAGCCGCCCTCAACATTTATTTTTTAAAATTTATTTTTATTTATTTATTATTTATTATGAGTTTTACAATTTTCCCCACTCTTACTTCCCTCCCCCACCCCATCAACATTCATTTTATTTATTTTTTTAGTAAAGATATTATTTTCCCCCCAATCCTGCTTCCCTCCCCCCACCCCCACCCCACAGATAGCACTCTGTCAGTCTTTACTTTGTTTCCATATTGTACCTTGATCCAAATTGGGTGTGATGAGAGAGAAATCATATCCTTAAAGAGAAGTCTAAGAGGTAACAAGATCAGACAATAAGATATCTGGGGTTTTTTTCCAAATTAAAGGGAATAGTCCTTGTACTTTGTTCAAACTCCACAGCTCCTTATCTGGATACAGATGGCATTCTCCTTTGCAGACAGCCCAAAATTGTTCCCAATTGTTGCACCGATGGAATGAGCAAGTCCATCAAGGTTGAACATCACTCCCATGTTGCTGTTAGGGTGTACAGTTTTTTTCTGGTTCTGCTCATCTCACTCAGCATCAGTTCATGGAAATCCTTCCAGGTTTCCCTGAAATCCCATCCCTCCTGGTTTCTAATAGAACAATAGTGTTCCATGACACACATATACCACAGTTTGCTAAGCCATTCCCCAATTGAAGGACGTTTACTGGATTTCCAATTCTTTGCCAACACAAACAGGGCTGCTATGAATATTTTTGTACAAGTAATGTTTTTACCCTTTTCCCTCATCTCTTCAGGGTATAGACCCAGTAGTGGTATTGCTGGGTCAAAGGGTATGCACAATTTTTGTTGCCCTTTGGGCATAGTTCCAAATAGCTCTCCAGAAGGGTTGGATGAGTTCACAGCTCCACCAACAGTGTAATAGTGTCCCAGATTTCCCACATCCCTTCCAACAATGATCATTATCCTTCCTGGTCATACTGGCCAATCTGAGAGGTGTGAGGTGGTACCTCAGAGAAGCTTTAATTTGTATTTCTCTAATAATTAATGATTTAGAGCATTTTTTCATATGGCTATGGATTGCTTTGATCTCCTCATCTATAAATTGCCTTTGCATATCCTTTGACCATTTGTCAATTGGGGAATGGCTTTTTGTTTTAAAAATATGACTCAGTTCTCTGTATATTTTAGAAATGAGTCCTTTGTCAGAATCATTAATTGTAAAGATTGTTTCCCAATTTACTACTTTTCTTTTGATCTTGATTACATTGGTTTTATCTGTGTAAAAGCTTTTTAATTTAATGTAATCAAAATCGTCTAATTGGTTTTTAGTGATGTTCTCCAACTCTTCCTTAGTCATAAACTGTTCCCCTTTCCATAGATCTGACAGGTAGACTAGTCCTTGATCTTCTAATTTGCTTATAGTATTTTTTTATGTCTATATCCTGTAACCATTTGGATCTTATCTTGGTAAAGGGTGTGAGGTGTTGGTCTAATCTAAGTTTCTTCCATACTAACTTCCAATTATCCCAGCACTTATTATCAAGGAGGGAGTTTTTATCCCAGTGGCCTGACTCTTTGGGTTTATCAAACAGCAGATTACTATAATCCTCTCCTGCTTTTACACCTAGTCTATTCCACTGGTCCAACACTCTATTTCTTAGCCAATACCGAACAGTTTTGATGACTGATGCTTTATAATATAATTTTAGATAGGGTAGTGCTAAGCCACCTTCATTTGCATTTTTTTCATTAAGCTCCTGGCAATTCTTGACTTTTTATTTCTCAATATGAATTTACTTACAATTTTTTCTAACTCATTAAAGCAATTTTTTTGGAATTTTGATTGGTAGGGCACTAAACAGGTAGTTTAGTTTTGGTAGAGTTGTCATTTTTATTATATTAGCTCTCCCTATCCATGAGCAGTTGATATTTGCCCAGTTATTTAAATCTGATTTAATTTGTGTGAGATGTGTTTTATAATTGTTTTCAAAAAGATTCTGAGTCTGTCTTGGCAAATAGACTCCCAAATATTTTACACTGTCTGAGGTTACTTTGAATGGGATTTCTCTTTCTAGCTCTTCCTGCTGTTTCTTGCTAGACATATATAGAAAAGTTGAGGATTTATGGGGGGGGGGCGGGGTTATAACCTGCAACTTTGCTAAAATTGCTAATTGTTTCCATTCTAATTCTTTCAATTTCTTTTTCTTCTCTAATTGCTGCTGCTAACATTTCTAATACAATATTGAATAGTAGTGGTGATAATGGGCACCCTTGTTTGACCCCTGATCTTATTGGGAATGCCTCTTGCCTCTCCCCATTGAATATAATGCTTGTTGATGGTTTCAGATAGATACTGCTAATTGTTTTAAGGAACAGTCCATTTATTCCTATGGATGCTGTATTTTGTCAAAAGCTTTTTCAGCATCCATTGATATGATCATATGATTTCTGATAGGTTTGTTGTTGATATAATTGAGTATACTAACAGTTTTCCTAATATTGAACCGTCCCTGCATTCCTGGAATAAATCCTACTTGATCATAATGTATTATCCTAGTGATGACATGTTGTAGTCATTTTGCTGAGATTTTATTTAGGATTTTTGCATCTATATTCATCAGGGAAATAGGTCTATAATTTTCTTTCTCTGTTTTAACTCTTCCTGGTTTAGGTAACAGTACCATATTGGTTTCATAGAAAGAGTCAGGCAGAGTTCCATCTTTCCCTATTTTTCCAAAGAGTTTATATAGGATTGGAACCAATTGTTCCTTAAATGCTTGGTAGAATTCACTTGTGAATCCATCAGGCCCTGGAGATTTTTTTTTAGGGAGTTCAATAATGGCTTGTTGAATTTCTTTTTCTGAGATAGGGTTGTTTAGGTATTTAATCTCTTCTTCATTTAACCTGGGCAACTTATATTTTTGCAAATATTCATCCATTTCACTTAGATTATCAAATTTATTGGCATAGAGTTGGGCAAAATAATTTCGAATTATTACTTTAATTTCCTCCTCATTGGTGGTGAGTTAACCTTTTTCATTTATAATACTAGCAATTTGGTTTTCTTCTTTCTTTTTTTTTAATCAAATTGACCACAGGTTTATCAATTTTATTGGTTTTTTCATAATAACAACTTTTGGTTTTATTTATTAATTCAATAGTTTTTTTGTTTTTGATTTTATTAATTTCTCCTTTAATTTTTAAAATTTCTAATTTGGTATTTGATTGGGGATTTTTGATTTGTTCTTTCTCTAATTTTTTTACTTGCATGTTTAGTTCATTGATTTCCTCTTTCTCCAATTTATTCATATAAGCATTTAGAGCTATAATATATCTCCTGAGAGTCACTTTGAATGAATCCCATAGGTTTTGGTATGTTGTTTCATTATTATCATTATCTAGGATAAAATGGTTAATTCTTTCTATAATTTGTTTTTTTGGTCCACTCATTTTTTTAAAATGAGGTTATTCAGTTTCCAATTTGCTCTGGGTCTGTATCTCCTTGGCCCAGTATTGCATATGACTTTTATTGCATTGTGATCTGAGAAAGATGTATTCACTATTTCTGCCTTTCTGCAGTTGATCATTAGGTTTTTATGTCCTACTACATGGTCAATTTTTGTATAAGTTCCATGAACTGAATAGAAAAAGGTATATTCCTTTCTATCCCCATTCAGTTTCCTCCATAAGTCTACCATATCTAATTTTTGTAACAATCTGTTTACCTCCCTAATTCCTTTCTTGTTTGTTTTATGATTTGATTTATCTAGATCTGATAGCAGAAGGTTGAGGTCTCCCACTAGTAGAGTTTTGCTGTCTATGTCTTCCTGTAATTCTTTCAGCTTCTCTTCTAAGAATTTGGGTGCTGTCCCACTGGGTGCATATATAATCAAAATTGAAATGACTTTATTGTCTATGGTAACTTTTAGGAGGATAAAGTTTCCTTCCTTATCTCTTTTAACACTATCTATTTTTGCTGCTGCTTTGTCTGAGATAAGGATTGCTACCCCTGCTTTTTTTTTACTTCAGCTGAAGCAAAATATATTTTGCTCCAACCTTTTACCTTTAGTCTATATGTGTCTCTCTGCTTCAAATGAGTTTCTTGTAAGCAGCATATTGTAGGATTCTGGCTTTTAATCCACTCTGCTATTTGCTTATGTTTTAAGGGAGAGTTCATCCCATTCACATTCAAGGTCATGATTACTAATTCTTTATCGCCCTCTGTGCTATCTTCCCTCTGTTTGTATTTTTCCCCCCTTTCCCCCCCTTTTATCCATATTCCCCAGTATTTTGTTTTTGAATACCACCCCCTTCAGTGTGTTTGGCCTCCTATATCACACCCTCCTCTTTCTTTCCCCTTTCCCTTTTTCCCTTTTCCCTTCCCTTCCTTTTGTTATTTCCCCTTATTTCCCCCACTCCCCTTCCCTTTCTCTGTCCCCCCTCCCCTTTTCCCCTTTTAATACTTGAAAAGTTAGATGCTTTATAAGTTAACTGAGTATGTGTAGGTTGACTTTAAGCCAAGTCTGATAAGAAGAAGATTCAGGTGTTTCTCCTCTGCTCCCTTCTTCCCCTCTATTACCATAGGGGTTTTGTACCTCTTAGTGTAATGAGATTTGTCCCATTCAATCCCCTCCCTCCTCCCGTCTCTTTCCTGTCCCCCTTTTTAGGGGAGGTAGTGTATTTTTTTTAGATCATTCTATCTAGGTCATAGAAAATTCTGAGTGTCTGTCCCTTCTAGTTCAGTATATTCTATTAAATAGAGTCAAAATTCCTGAGAGTTATTAGAGTCTTTCTCCCAAGTGGGGTTAAATCCAGTTACATCCCATTAGATAGCAGTCTCATGGATAGGTCATGGATGTCCATCATTTCTGGCTAGGTATATTCTCTCTGTTAGAGTTACATTTCTCAGGATTTATGAGAGTCTCCCCCTGCCCAATGCTGGAATATAGCCAGTTTCAACTTACTGGATTGCATTTTTTGTTCTTTTACCACCACCACCCTTTTTTTTACCTTTTCATGTGTCTCTTGAACCTCCTGTTTGATGTCCAAATTTTCTGTTTAGCTCTGGTCTTTTCATCAGAAATTTTTGGAATTCTTCCATTTCATTAAATGTCCATCTTTTTCCGTGGAAGAGAAGGCTCAGCTTTGCAGGAAAGTAGATTCTTGGCTGCATTCCAAGCTCCCATGCTCTTCGAAATATCTCGTTCCAGGCCCTTCAATACCTTAAAGTTGATGCAGCCAGGTCCTGTGTGATCCTTACTGTGGTTCCTTGATATTTAAATTGTTTCTTTCTGGCTGCTTGCAGGATTTTCTCTTTTATCTGATAGTTCTGCAGTTTGGCCACAACATTCCTTGGTGTTTTCATTTTAGGATCTTTTTCTGGTGGGGATCGATGTATTCTTTCAATAACTACTTTGCCCTCCAATTTCATGATATCAGGGCAGTTTTCCATCACTAGATCCTGTAATATTAAGTCCAGGCTTTTTTTCTCTTCAATGTTTTCAGGAAGTCCTATAATTTTCAGGTTGCCCCTCCTCAATCTATTCTTGAGGTCAGTGGTTTTGTTGATGAGGTATTTTACATTTGCTTCTATTTTTTCTATTTTTTTGATTTTGTTTAACTGACTCTTGCTGTCTCATGGAGTCATTAGTTTCTGTAGACTCCATTCTTTTTTGGGGGGAGGAGTTTTCTTCATTAACCTTTTGCAATTCCTTTTCCAATTGGTCAATTCTACTTTTGAAAGAGCTTTCCATTTGACCAATTGAGGTTTTGAGAGAATTAATTTCTTTTTGCATTTGCTCATTTGAGGATCTGAGAGAATTATTCTCATTTTGTAATTGTCCAATTGATGATCTGAGAGATTTATTCTCCTTTTGTGTTTGTCCAATTGTACTTTCTAAGGTATTAATTGTCTCTCCCAAATTTTTAAGCTCCCTCCTTATTTCTTCAAGGAAGTCTTTCTGTGCTGGAGACCAGATTGTATTCTCCTCAGAGGTTCAGGTCTCTCTGAGTTGGGGTCTTTCCCTTCCAGGAATTTTTCTATGGATCCACATTTCCTCTGACCCTTCTTCATTATGCTAAGACCTTGAGTTGGGGGGGGCTGGTTCACCTGAGCTTGGGATAGCTAAAGGCTTTACTGGGTGCAGTTTCTCTGGCTGGCCAGTAGGCGGTGCTGGTTGCTTTCTCTGGCGTATCTGTGACCTTGGTTGAGAGGCCTTCTCCCTTTGCTTGAGGGAAGGAATTGGAGCTATTGAATTCTTTTGCCTTCAATCAATGGTGGGCTTTACCCTGGCCTGAGGTCATTCCTCAGCTGGGCTGGTTCTTCTGCTCACACACCTGGGCCTGAGGCAGAAGTAGTTTGCAATTGTTTGTTTTGGAGGAGGCCTCAGTGCAATGGAGGTGTGGACTTAGAGTTTCTCAGACCCGAGGAGCCCAGGGATGGCGTCCACAGCTCTCCTGCACCAGACCTCTCCCCGCAGCCCCTTCCCCAAGCTCCAGGGGGACAGCACCAACACCAGCACCTCTGCTTCCCCACAGACCCAAGCTCCCTTCATACAGCCCTACTGCTGATCCAGCAGGTCCAGCTCTCGGGCCCTCAGACTCCCAGTTCCAATTCAGCTGTTAATCTGGCTGATCCTGGGCTGATCTTCCCTCAGAGCCCAGACTCACCTGCTGGTACTCAGGCAAGGCTGCTGTGGGAGACAAATCCTGAGGTAAATTTTCCTCTCCTGGCTTTTCTTTCTGGGTTTCCTGGTTTGGATTTCTTTTAAGAGGTTTGTTTCATGTGATAGATGGGGAAGAGATCAGGAGATTTTAGAACTGTGCTTGTCTTCTCTCCACCATCTTGGCCAGAAGTCCTTTGTTCTATTTCTTGAAGGAGACCACAACAAGATGATATCATGACGAGATTGTGAATTGGATTTGAGTGAGGGGGCCTCTGCTAAATCCCTAGCCTTACTTTCTTTTCCAGAGCCATCTGGATCCAGCAGCCAGATATGGGTCAGCTGACTGGAGATGACCCTGGATGTGAAGCAGTCAGGGTTAAGTGACTTGTCCAAGGTCACACAGCTAGTAAGTGTCGAGTGTTTGAGGTTTGATTTGAACTCAAGTCCTTCTGACTCAGGGTGAGTGCTACCCACTGTACCATCTATAAACATTTATTAAATGTCTACTGTATACTAAACATTGTGCTAACCACTGGGATACAAAAGGAGGGAAAAGACAATTCCTGTCCTCAAGGAGCTTATGATCTAATGGACAACATATAAACAAACAGGCCCAAGCTTCATGTAGAATCACAAAAGGATAAGTAAGAGCCAGAAGGTACTAGAATGAAGTCTTCCTGTTAAAGATGATATGCTAGTTGGAATGTAAAGGCATTAGGAATTTTGGTGGACAGAACTGAGGAGGGCAAGGAAGTCAGGCAAAGAGGACAGCCAGAGAAGGTGTCCAGTGCCAAGAAATGGAGCATCTTGTAAAAGCACCACTAAGGAGCCCATTGTTCATGTGACTAGACCAAAGAGTAAGGTGTACAGCCTGAAAAGGGAGGAGAAGTCAGGAGAAGAATGGCTTTGAATTCCAAGCAGAGCATTTTGGATTTGATCCTGGAATACACAGAAAGCTGTCAGAGTATATTGAGTAGAAGAGTAATGAGTTTGGACCTGTTCTTTAGAAAAATCTCTTTCTCTAGTGGCTGAGTGGAGAATGGATTGGAGTAGGGAGAGATTTAAAGCAAGCAGTTTCCAGAAGACTGTTGTAATCAGGTGTGAGGTGAGGAAAGCTTGCTCGAGTGGGGTAGAAGGCTCAGAGGAGAGAGTGAAGCAGATTTGAGAGATGTTGATAAGATTCAGCAAAAGATAGGATGTTGACGGTAGTGAGACTCCTAGGCTGTGAACCTGAATGAAAGGAAGGTTGAGGCTGCCCTCTGAAATACGGAAGGTAGGAGGGTGGACAGGGTCAAGATAGAGAGGGAAAGATAATAAGTTTCCATTTGGACAGATGACATTTAAGATGTCTACTGGATAGCCAGTTAAAGATGCCTGAGAAGTAGTTGGAGATGTAAGATAATGAGGTCAGCAAGGAATCTTGGACAGGACAGGCAGATTTGAAAATTAACATAGAAATAGTCATTAAACTTTTAGAAGCTGCTGAGGTCATCAAGTGAAATAGCATAGAGAGAAATGAGCAGAGGGCCCAGGACAGACCAATGAGGAACACTTAAAGACAGAGGGTGTGGTCTAGGTGAGGGTACAGCAAAGAAAATAGAGGAGTGTGACAGATAAGTGGAGGACTAGGAGAAAGGTGTCTTAAAATACTAAAGAAGAAAGAATGAGGAGCAGCTAGGTGGTATAGTGGATAGATTAGAAAGACCTGAGTTCAAATCCCATCACAGACACATAATTACCTAGCTGTGTGACCTTGGGCAAGTCACTTAACCCCACTACCTTGTAAAACTTTAAAAAAAGAAGAATGAATGAGTGATTAGCAACATCAAGGGCTGCAGGGAGGTTGAAAAGAATGAGGATTGAGAAAAGGCCTTTGGATTAGGTCATGAGAAGATCATTGATCACTTTGGAAAAAACAGGTATGGAGAATGATTAAGCGAGAATGAGAAGGCGGGGCAGCTAGGTGGTACAGTGGATAGAGCACTGACCCTGGAATCAAGAGGACCTGAATTCAAATCCAGACTTAGACACCTGATTGCCTAGCTGTGTGACCTTGGGCAAGTCACTTTACCTCATTATCTTAAATTAATGAGAGAGAGAGAGAGAGAGAGAGAGAGAGAGAGAGAGAGAGAGCCTTATAGATGACCTTTTCAAGGAGTTTAGCCACAAAAGGTAAGAGAGATGATACAGGACAATAATTGGAATGGTTGGATCATGTGAGGGTTTTCTGGGTTTTGTTCATTGTTGTGAGGATGATGGTGATGTCTGTCCTTCATTCTCAAAGAGGATTATGACATCAGGGCCATGATGCCATGAGAAGCAAATGAATTGGATCTGAGTGGGGGGGGGTGGACTAAGTCCCCAGCCTCACTTTCTCCTCCAGAGCCATCTGGGTCCAGTAGCCAGTTATGAATCAGGACAACTGAAGATAGCCCTGAATGGGAGGCAATTAGAGTTAAATGTCTTGCCCAAAAAAACACAGCTAGTAAGTGGCAAGTGTCTGAGGTTGGATTCAAATTCCTGTCCTTACTCCAAGGCCAGTGCTCTGCCCACTGCACCTGTGAGGCTGAAGAAGAAAAAGATGTTTGTAGTTAGCAGAGAAGAAACTAGTGACCGAGAGGGATTCAAAAATGATGAGTGTTACCATTGCACTGTAGTTGGAAACCAAATTAGTAAAATAGTTAAAAAATGGTGAGTGGTTATGACAGGAGAAAATCTGGAAGAGGAGACAGTAAAGAGTGGTACCACTTATATAGGCAGAGATTAGCCTTCCTAAGAAGTAGAGCTTGTGAGCTTTTTTGCTTCCAGTCTGTCCTGAGGAGCAATAAAACCAGATTCAAGCCAGCCAAGCACTGAACAAATACTCATACATTCATTTGTATGTAGCTAGGTGACTGAAGTGCCAGGCCTGGAGTCAGGAACATCTGAGTTCAAATTAAGCCTCAAATATTTACTAGCTATGTGCCCCTAGGCTAGTCACGTAGCCTCTGTCTCCATTTCCTCAACTGTGTAATTATGTTTGTCCTTCATTTCCAAAGATGACTATGATATCAGGGAGGTGATGCATGAGGGGAGGCCGTGCTAAGCCACCAGCCTCACTTTCTCCTCCCGAGTCATCTGGGTCCATTAGCTAGTTATGAATCGGGACAACTAGAGGTGGCTCGGGCTGTGAAACCATCTGGGTTAAGTAACTGGCCCGAGTTCACACAGCTAATGAGAGTCAGGTGTCAAGGCCTCCTCCTGACTACAAGGCCGGTGCTCTGTCCACTGCCCTCGACAATAAAAATGGGCATAATAGCCTAGGGTTGTTACAAGAATACTATAAGATGATACTTGTAAATGGTTAGTAAATGTACTTTGTACAGGCGATTCTTATGATTCATAGTGTAGAAGGAATGAGAAATAATGGTGACTCAGCCCAAGTACCATTCAGAACCTTCTAAAATAGTAAAGGTCCCCTAGCTGGTGTGTTCGGTGGGTGTTCTAAGGTGAATTTCTGAAAAAATGTCAATAATCCAGGACCAAAAGATGTATGGAGTGGATGGGGGCAGAAGGAGACAGGATAAGAGATTGACATCAGAGGAATATGAAGAATAGCTAGATGGATGGATAGATAGATAGATAGATAGATAGATAGATAGATAGATAGATAGATAGATAGAAGGTCTTCTTACTGGTCACAGGTACATTTTAAAGGCAGGCTATTAGAAACTTGAATAAAGAGAAATGGGGTCTTCTATTTGAGGTCCCCAAACAAGTAAAAGCCCACAGATGAAGTGCCCATTGCCTAATTTTTTTCTAGGACTAATGTGATCACTAGCCACATAACAGTATGTCATCTGGGGGTATTCCCAATTCATCCAGGGATTCCCCCAAATAAAGGGATTTCAAGTTCAAGTTATTTTAAAGGTCGGAATCCAATCAAAACCTTTATAGTTCACAATCTGTCAAGGTTGTGATGACTCTGGTAGTTAGGAAGAAGACACAATTAATTAAAAACAAAAGTTTTCTATCCTATTAGCACCAACCTCACAGGGTTGTTTTGAAGATCAAATGAGAAAAGAAGAAATAACCTAGCAAGAAAAGAATTGACCCACCCCCAAATTGGAGCCTTAAACTCCCAGGCTCCAACAACCCCATTTTATAGACAAGGAAACCAAGACACGGATCACTTAAGTGACTCACGACAGGTAGCCTAGATAATGTCTGGGGTGAGATCTGAAGCAAACCCAATTGTTCTCTCCATAAGTCCACACAGTCTTTATGGTGGTCCAGTTCCCAAGGCTTAGTTACTGGATGACCAATTATTAACATGTTGTATGTCAAGAATGTAATGTTTGCTGCAATAATTTCCACTATTATAGGGTAGATAGTTTAGATATTAGCATTAGTAATAATAGTTTTCATTATTGTTACTGACATTTATATGGCATTTTAAAGATTTACAAAGGGTTTTAAGTGAAGTGATCTCACTTGATCCTCAGATATGTGAAGTGACTGATTGATCAGCTGTTATCCTTTGTAATCAAAGAAGAGCATGATCTCCTATAAATGAGGCATGACTTTTACAGTGGGTGATTATAGTGAGGGGAGTGTTGGGCGAGGATATCCTTCTCACTGCCACTTCCAGAACTCTTCCTGATCTCCTAGGAAACAGGATTTCTGGTGATGGTCTAGATACAGTGGGAGACCTTTGTCTTTGGGATGGGTCTTTCCCTTGTTACCAAGGCATCATGGGAATATCATAACAGAACTCTCTTTGAGATCTGATCCTGTGTTTGCCTGTTGCATTCATCTGCCTGAGAAACCAAATGAATCTTAGACTAGACCAGACTGGAAGATCTTGAAATCAAAGCCCCTGGAGAGTTTGTCTGAAAGGCAGCTTCTAATGGGATGCTGCTGGGTTAGCAGACATTAAACTCCCTTAAGCAAGGAGAGAGAGGGAATTTCTAACCCCCACTCCAAGGAGGGCTCCTGACAATGGCCCAGCTCTTTGTGAGCAGGAAGTTAAGGTGAAAATGTAGATTTAAATCTGTGGGCATCAGTGATTGGGGATGATTCTGTGTTTGGATCTTGGTAAGAATCCTCCCATTCAAGAAGAAATGTCCTTTTAAAGTCAGAGCTCTACGAACAGAAAGGAGGAAAGGTGGCTAAGAGCTTTTTTTAAACTTGTCCAATAAATGGATAGGTGAAGGCCCTGATTTTTTAAAGCCAAAAGAGTATTGGTCAAGCCCACTCCTCATCTCATGGGAAGGAACCAGCTTCCTCCACTGAGGACTGCAAGCTGAAATCAAGAGGTGGAAGGAGAGCAGCCCAATGGAAGGCATGACCCAGGGCCTCATGGGAACCCAGTAGACAGCAAAGGAAAGACCACCATTTTCATGAACAAAAACTACAGATCCAAGAATTTCCCATCTAAAGAAGAATCCTTCCAAGTGAAGACCTTAAAGCTGGTTAATTAGTGATCTCTTTGCCATAGTAAATCCATCTTTGAAGATGGAGAAGGGGAGGGAGAGGGGAAAAAAGAGGAGGATGAGAAGGGGGAGAGGGAGGTAGGGGAAATGAGATCATACCTGGGAAGCTTGTTAGAAAAGGCTTGATTTCCTTCTTTCCTTTCTTCCTATGGACAAATCAGCTACCAAGAACCTAATCTCAGAGGGAAGACATTGAGAAGAAGGTAGACCAAGAAAGGATCCTTGGGGAAAGTGGTCTTGAGCAAGGGAAAGCAGAGCTGTGGAGAGAGAGCCAAGAATGGGAGGGAAGAGGGTGAGGGAGGAAGCCCCATGTAAGCCTATGGAAATCAATGGAGAGGAGAGGAGAGGAGAGGAGAGGAGAGGAGAGGAGAGGAGAGGAGAGGAGAGGAGAGGAGAGGAGAGGAGAGGAGAGGAGAGGAGAGGAGAGGAGAGGAGAGGAGAGGAGAGGAGAGGAGAGGAGAGGAGAGGAGAGGAGAGGAGAGGAGAGGAGAGGGAGAGGAGAGGAGAGGGAGGCTGCAGAGGTTGAAGGTCAGACAGGGCCATGGTCTTGAGGGCCTTCAAAAGGCAAACATAAGATTTCTTATTTAATCCTGAGAGTGGAGGGGGGGAGCTCAGAGAAGTCCATATAGACTGTTTATTCTCTGCCTCCAGGTTATTGCTTTCTCCTGTCTTCAACCCCTGGAGAGGAACATCTGAGCTGATAAAAGCATGAGATCATAAAGTCAACACTGGAAGAGACTTTGCCATCTTCACAGCTAGGAGTTCTGATAAAGGTCTCATTTCTAAAATATAGAGAGAACTGCATCAAATTTATAAGGTGATGGGGCAGCTAGGTGGTTCAGTGGATAGAGCATCCACCCTGGAGTCAGGAGGATTTGAGTTCAAATCCAGACTCTGACACTTTATAATTGCCTAACTGTCTGACCTTGAGCAAGTCACTAAATCCCATTGCTTTAAATAAATAAAAATAAAAAATATATATAAGGTTACAAGTCATTCCCCAGTTGATAAATGGTCAAAGGATATGAATACATTTAAAACTATATATAATCATAGAAAAAATGCTCCAAATCATTTTTGATTAGAGAAATGTAAATTAAAAGAACAATGAGGTATCACCTGATACCTATCAGATTGGCCAAGATAGTAAAAAGGGAAAATGATCAGCTTTGGAGAGGTTGTGGGAGGATTGGGACAGATTCATGAATTGCTGGTAGAGTTGTAAACAGATCCAACCTTTCTGGAGAGCAGTATGGAGCTATGCCCAAAGAGCAACAAAACTGTTCATACCCTCTGATCCAGCGATTCCAATTCTAGGACTATATCCAAAAGAAATTATAAAAAATAGGAAAAGTCCTACATGTTCCAAAATATTCATAACAGCTCTTTTTGTGGGGGCAAAGAAATGGAAATTGAGGGGATGCCCATCAGTTGGGGAATGGCTAAACAAGTTATGGTACATAAATACTATGGAATATTATTGTTCTGTAAGAAACCTTACATGGCCAGACTCTAGAGAAGCATGGAATGACTTAACAGGATTTGATGCTAAGTGAGGGGAGTAGAACCAAGAGAATAATATATACATCAACATCATTATGAGAAGAAGAACCTAGATGGCAGCAGCTCCTCTCAGCAGTTCAGAGAACTAGGATAACCACATTAGACTAGCTATGGACAATGTTATCTGCATCCAGAGGAAGAAAAACAAAACAAAACAAAAACCTTCAGAATCTGATGAACACTTGATAAAAATTATGTCTTCTGTATCTCTTTGCCTTAATCCTTATTCCTCATTTTGAAAATACCCAATCTGTAATCATGTTTATCAAAAATTTGTATGTACAATGCCAACCTGACTGTTAGCCACTGAGGGAAGCGGTGTGGGAGCGAGGGTGGAAAGAAATTTTGTCATTTAAAAACATACATGTGCATACGGATGAAAATTTTAAAAAGAGAGACCTTGGCATCCAGTTGACAACCCCATTTAGGTTTTCTTGGAAAAGATCCTGGAGTGGATTGCCATTTCCTTCTCCAACTCATGTTACAAATGAGAAGTCTGAGGTAAACAGAGAAAAGTGACTTGCCCAGGGTCACACAGCTAGTGTCTGAAGTCACATTTGAACCAAGATTTCTTGAATGAGCCCAGTGCACTATCCACTGTGCACCACTTAGCTTTCCTACCTATTTAATAGCTAGTATTTATCTAGCTTGTTAAGTTTTGCAAAGCTCTTGAACAATATATCATTTTATCTTTATGATAGTCCTGGGAAGTAGATGCCATATTATCCTTTTTTTAGCAGATGACACCACTGAGACAGAGGTTTAATGACTTATCCAGGGTCACACAACTAGTAAGTACCTGAGGCAGATATTGAAACTAAATCTTCCTAACTATATATCCAACATTCATCCACAGCACCACCAATCAGCCTATAGAAGGTCTTCTGCAAACATCTACAAACTCGACATACCCAACCCAACTCAGTATCTTTCCCCTAATAACATCCTTTCTTCCAAGCTTCCCTATTTCTGTTGGGGGTCTCATTCATCATCATTTCAATCAGCCCACTTCACAGCCTTGGTATGATGCTCAAATCATCCCTCTCAGCTCCCATACACCACTTGCTAAATATTTCTACTTCTCTAACATTCTTTGCATCTACCCCTTCTTTCCACTCATACAAACACCTCCCTAGCTTAGTCTCTCATCTGGCCTATTTCAATAACCACTCCCCATGCAATATACACAGCTGCCAAAATCATTTCCCTCAAGTTCAATGCTAGCCATGTCCCTTTCCTGAAGGTTGGTGGCTCCCTTCTACTTCAGGGATCAAATACAATTTTCTGTTTGCTATTTAAAGTCATTCAGAACCTTGTCTCAACCTACCTTTCTAGACCATTTAGAAATTATATTTTGCTCTTTTCCACTTTTATTCTGCCTTATTTACACACAAAGCACAGTCATCATCTAAGTCTTTGGCCTCAAATAGTCTGTTTACTCCCCAATGCCCCCCATACACATATACCCCAAAACTATAAATTTCCATACCAAAGTATCATTGTCTGCAGCCAACTTTCCTCAGTTTGTGGTCTCTCCAGTTGAAGATAATTTCGGAGGGCACCAGGGGTTGTCTTTGCTTTTATAGGTATATCCCTCATCACTTAACTTAGTTGTAGGCACATAAGAGCATAAATATTCTGACTTATTCTTGCTAAATTCTGCACCATTTCTGCATTGTAGAAGGCTTTGAATCCCCTCCTCCAAATCCCAAAATCCTGGGGTAAAGTCCCTCCAGGAGCCACATATTCTGTTTTCTAACCTTGGATGCTTTTCCTTCTAATTGTGCCCATGGAATTCCACAGCTAAGGCTCCACCAAAGACTTCTCTTATCTGGTCAGTCTGAAGCAATTTTATCCTCTTTTGAAGTAATATGGTACTTATGTCCTTCATATTACAGTTTACTATTATACCTTGGAGTTCAATAAATTCAATTGGCCCAATCAAAAGATATTTATGAAACACAGACATGAGAAAGGAAGGCACATTTGTTGAATAAATGAATGAAAAATTAAATTGACTTGCAATGGTTATACCCTGGTTCCATGCTCCAGCTTAGATGGCCCTCAGTCTGTGGTCCCAAGTGCCACCCATATGGTAGGCCAGAGAGTGTCTGCTGTCATCTCTATGCACCTCTTAGTAAATAATTAATGCTACTGGCATACTTCTCAAATGTGCTCAGCTGCCAACCCATCAGTGATTTCAACCTTGAAGCTCATAACTAGAAGCAAAGGAAGAAGAGGCCATGGCCTGCTAAAGTCCCTAGTCAGTCTCCTGTCCTTGACTTTGCTCCAAAATGCTCATCCCAGCCACCAGCTCTCTTCAGCAGCAAGGAGACCCAAATCAATAGCCAGGGCTATTCCAGGATTGTGATGATGCATCGCTGTTGCACAGTGGTAATGGTTGTTTCTCATTTCACCCAACTTTGGAGTCCTCTTCTGGAGATATAAATTCTTTTATAGAACATTTCAATTATATGTGTTGGAATTTTTCAACTTTTTCATTTAGTCTATAAGCATATATTTAGTGAGATCAGAAGCTCTAGAGGGTAGGTTCTAGAGGTCCTAGTCTTCATTCTATCTTCTTCAGTGCCTGCTACAGAGCACTACATTATGGGAGGGGCTGAAGCAAATAATTAGGGAAGAAATCTACAGGCAAATAAGTAGCTATTGCCAAGATACCAGTTTGGGGCAAGCTGAAAGTTGGTGCTCCCACCTTTAGCTCCCTTTTATGGGTTGGTTTCCCTTACTAGACTGGAAGCTCCTGGAGGACAGGGCTGTCTGTTGCCTTTCTTTATAGTCCAGCACTGAGTTACCGACTCATAGTAGGTGCTTCGTCAGTGTTTGTTGACTGACTCGCTCTTACTTCTCAGAATCTGATTGTGGATCAACTAGATTTTTGTTTTGTTTTTCTGACTGGATCAAGACTATTTTAGACTGGAATAAGATTTTGTCTTAACGTTTTCCAAAACACGGAAGGGGGAGAAGGACCTTAGCGTGCTTCCCAAAGGGAGCCCTCATCTAATAAACAGAGGCCATGTGTGAATGGTGCCCAGAGCGGCAAGGGCCTCTATCCAGTAAATTACTTTCCACCTGAGTCCAGAAGGCAGAGAATAAGAGAGAAGTGCAGGAAGACAAGTGTAAAAGAGTGAGAACTCTGAACAATGCAATGACCAAGCAGGGGATGGATGATGAGGAATATCATTCACTGCCCACCACAGGAGTTTGTTGACTATGCCTTTGGTGGATGGTTTTCTTTTCCTTTTCCCCAAAGGGCAGGATAGGAGAGAACAGGGGGTTAAATATTTGAGTCTTCCCCTTCCCTTCCCACCCAAAACAAGAAGAGAAGTGAAGGCTGCTAGAAGAAGCCATAGAAAACAGGACAGCTTTGGAGATTACAAGTTAACTGGATTGTAATTTTTCAAATACAGACAAGCTCTCTGTAAGAGAGATTCACAACTTCATGGGTATCCCTCTTCTATTCTGCAGCGATGCTCATTTTATTTGGTTTTGTTAAGTATGGAGTAAAAAGATAACCAATTTTGAAAATTAGGCCTTGGCTTCCTCCTTTAGCAAAAGTGGTCTAGTGATTCAGATAACCTTGGTGGTTTCTTCCAAGTGCAAAGCTATTGGCTGCCAATTTCAGCATGTTCCTGAGAGATAGATGTAGGTTTGGATGGAAGACTCATAGTGTTCAAAAGATGGAATGGTTACCTCAGGAAGCAGCAACTCTGCCACCTCTTGCCTAGTGATCTTTAAACAAAGGCAGGATGAGCTTTTGTCAAGTTAAAAGTAGAAGGGATGCCAATTCCATCCATGGTCAGACTAGGGCTCTTTCTCAACTCTGAGAAAGAAACTCAGAGACATTTAGAAGTTTTCAAGAGTCAAGAAAAAGTATACACTGCATGGCACAGTGAACTCTGATCTTCTGATTCCAAGTCTGGACATGTGACCTTTAGGCCAAGGGCCTGTCCTCCATTCCAGAGGTGTCCTCGCCCCTCTGGATCTCCTCATGTTTTTTTATCCTAGTTTGGAAGAAGCTACATATACCTGAAGGATGTTATTAAAGAAACAAATGACTGGAAAAGAAGGCAGATTTAGAGGAGGGGTGGGTGGGGGTCCATGGACACAGCTGCAGAGACATTTTTGAAATCACAGACCTGGGGTAGCCAGGCGGCACAGTGGATAGAGCACTGGGCCTGGAGTCAGGAGGACTTGAGTTCAAATTCAGCCTGCCATTTCATAATCGCCTAGTTGTGGGACCTTGGGTGAGTCACTTAACCCCATTGCCTTAAAGAAATTTTTTAAAAAAAGAAAGAAATCACAGACCTGAGTGCCTCCATAGTAGTCATTCCTCCCCCTCTGCTTCTCACCAGAGTCTAGAGTTAGCACCTACTTAACATCCACAAGGACTGATCACAGAAGCTACAAATGCTGTATGATGAGAGTCTGGTAGGTTTTTATTTGGGGAAACTGAGAAACAAAGTTCTGGAAATCTGGGCAAGAGCATTCAAAAAGTTGGGGGAAACCCTTGTTGGGATGAAAGCAAAAGGAAGAATTTAAATGGTGTTAGTATCTTTTCAATTTATTTAAGCTGTTGGCCTCAGTGGTCTCATCTGGAAAATGGTGTTAATTCTTGCTCCCCTCTAGAAAGGTCACAATCAGATCAGGTAACAAAGGTGAAGTGCTCTGTAAACTTTAAAGGCTAGATAAATGCTGGGCCTTGTTATCATTGCTATTATAATTCTTTTTTTTTTTTTTAGGTTTTGCAAGGCAAATGGGGTTAAGTGGCTTGCCCAAGGCCACAGAGCTAGATAATTGTTAAGTGTCTGAGGTCGGATTTGAACTCAGGTCCTCCTGACTCCAAGGCCAGTGCTCTATCCATTGCACCACCTAGCCGCCCCCTGCTATTATAATTCTTAAAGAACCTCTCTTTGCTATTCAGTTCCATGTTTGCACTAGACTTATAAGCTTGCAACTTGTTCAAAACAAGCAGTGGTGCCAAGGTGTACAGGCCATTGCTTTGGAGAAGGCACGGAGGAGCCCGTTCCTCCATGCCCTCGCTCCTTCATTCGCATTCATTGGTTCACTCATCCATTCCTTCATTCACTCATTCATTGGTTCACCCATCCATTCAGTCATTCACTCATTCATTGGTTCACTCATCCATTCCTTCATTCCCTCATTCATTGGTTCACTCATCCATTCAGTCATTCACTCATTCATTGGTTCACCCATCCATTCCTTCATTCACTCATTCATTGGTTCACCCATCCATTCCTTCATTCACTCATTCATTGGTTCACCCATCCATTCCTTCATTCCTTCATTCCCCCATTCCTTCCTTCTCTGCCCTCCATCTCCTCCCTGCCAGGCTCTGGGGAGCTTTAACCAGCGAGCTGCGTGCCCCGGGTGGGGGCGGGGTCCACCAGAGGAGGAAGACGCTCCGGAGAAGCACGTGTGCACCAATGAGGAGGTGCCACTTGTGCCTCCCACCTCTGCCGGCGCAGGTGGAATAGCCCTCCTCTCCCCAGCCGCTCGCCCCCCCGCAGCGCGCTACGGTGGTATCGCCCGGCCTGCTTCCGGTCAGAGGGACGCGGAGGAGCGCAGCCCCCGGCCCCGCCCAGGGGGTGGCCGGGCTTTCCTCGGGCCTCCTTCCGGTCCCGTGGGCGGCAGCGCGCGCCCGCTCGGCACGCCGGGCGCCACGGCGCTCTCCCCTGCGGGCCGCCCCGGGCTCCGCCTGCCCGCTCCGTCGGGGAAGAGGACAAAGGAGCCCTCTCTCGGGGCGGCCTTCCCACGAAGCCGGCTCCGGGCGCTCCGGGCCAGGCGCGTCCCCAGCGGCGGCGCGCCGGGGGCCCCAGCGGGCCTCGAGGGGCGGCGCGCCCGAGTCAGGCGCGGCGCGGGCAGCCCCGGAGCTGCGTCAGGCCCCTCCCGGCCCGCTTCCTGGGGTCCTGAGGCGGCGGCGGCGGCCGAGGAGGAGGAGGGGCGAGGCGGCGGCGGCGGCGGAGCGGCCACCATGTCCACCAAGAATTTCCGAGTCAGCGACGGCGACTGGATCTGCCCCGACAAGAAGTGAGCGGCGGCGGGCGGCGGGGGGCTCCGGGGCGGCCGGCCTCCCCTCGCCGGGCGAGCGTCCGGGCCCGGGGGCGCCGGGGCCGGGCCGGGAGCGGGCCGCCTCCCAGCGGGGGAGCGGGGCCCACGGGCGGCGCGGGCACGTGGCCGGCGCGCCCCCCGCCCCGCAGCCCCCATTGTCCGCGCCTGCGGCCCCGGCCCGCCCGGTGGAGGCCTCGGGGGCGGCGGGGGGCCCCGCGGGAGGGCCCCTGGAAAAGCCCCGCGTGGGGCGCCCCGGAGCCCGGCCTTGGCCGGAGCCGCCCCGGATCCGCGGGGCCGCCGCTTCTCAGCCCCTTCCCGGCCCGGTCCCAGGCCGCTCCTTAAGGAGGGTGGGAGCCCCGCAGCCTTTCGGGCCGCGTTTGGAAAACGCGGTGCTTGGAGTAGGGGGTCTCGAAAGCACAATTAGGTGGCCCCCAATCGTTGCTTGTCGCTGCGAGCAGCTCCCCAGCCCTCCGCGGGTAGGTGGCCTTTCCGGGTCCGCTGTGACGCCTCTGCCCCGAATTCATCGAGCCTGACCGGGCCGGACCTGGCTTCTGGACCGCCGCACAACCGGGGCTCCTTTTAGTCTGGGCGGCATCGGCCTGGGGGGCCCAGCAGACCCAGCCCTCGGTCTGGAAGCCTGTCCGGCGGGGGAAAGCGTGCGGACGTGTGGGAGACTCGGGGGCGGGGGCTGCTTGGTGCTCAGAGTGGCAGCGACTTGTCCCAGGACCAGCCCTTCCCCAGCGTGCTGACAACGAGACAAGAACGCAGCGTGAAGTTGCAGGTGTTCTCCTCGAAGACGCCAGTGCATTTCACGAAAATCTGATCGGCTGGACTTGCGGTAGTTAGGAGAAGCGTTTGTTTGAAAATGATATGGGAAATGGAGGAATTCTCCAAAAGACATAATAGGAATCCTCCAAATTAAATGAACATAGAGACAACCAGGTGGTACAGTAGATACAACATGAGTTCTGGAATCAGGAGAACCTGAGTTCAAATTCAGCCTCAGACAATAATTACTTACCTGTATAACCTCGGGCAAGTCACTTAACCCCATTGCCTTGCTAAAATAAATGAACATAGACTTTTGCATACAGTGACGTAAATTAGAGCAGACCCCCCCTCAAAAAAAAGAAGACTGCAAAGTGATATAAAAGACTAAAATGAAAAGGAATCTAAAGGCTTGTAGCTGGTACAAAAAGTCACTCTGAGATTTCATAAATGTCATAAAGAAATTCAAGAAACTGAATTAGCTGGTCTCCAAACAATATCCCTCAAATGAAATGGAATTTTAACTGACATTTGTCTTCCATTTCCAAGTTGATTGAGATACCAGAGAAGAAAGAACAAAAACAAAAATGATATAAGCAGACACCTGGTGACGTTCTAAATTGTCCAACCATAAACCATTGATGCATAAAGATGGTCAAGGACAAAGAAAAGACAGACAGGGACTCTCACTTTTTCCCAGGGCAATGTAAACTGTTTTCAGTGAATCACCAGAGGCCTCACAAGAACTTGTAACTGCCTTCACCAGAAAACTGAGGGAACTGCCGGGGGGGGGGGGGGGGGGGCAACTGTGGATAGAAATGTGTTTTCAAAATCCTAGAGAGGCTGTGATGGAAGTGGTCCTTCAGTGAGGAGGAAGCAAGTTGCCAAGCTCTCAGAACCTCTGCTGAACCCCAGCATGGTGGGGCATTTGAGGGCAAAGCAAAGGGGAAGACAGCGAAAAGAGCAGGCAGGATTTCAGGGGAAGCTTTGGTTATTCTCTTGGGGGGTCCCAGAGCCACCCTATTTGAACCTTCCTATCAAGGTCTATAGTAGAAAGTAAAGAAGAGACAAATGCTGAAATGGCGTCTGTGCAAGAAGTGGCAACTTTCTTCAGGCATCCAGGGACCTGCAAGACACTTGTAGGGGTTGGGAAGATTTCAAATATTATTACACCAAGACACTATCAGGTTTTCAATGGACTTTCCTCCTCGAGTATTTTAATCCAAGTTGTTTTAAACTATTTGGCTTTTTAGTCACATTATATCTATTTTCTGGGTCCTCATTTCCCTCCTTAAAAGGGGAATTCTTTAGTCAGGATTGTTTGGGCAACAATCTCCTCCATCTTGCCCAGTCTCTGGCATATACAAAAGCACTAAATTAAGACAGCCACATTCTGCCTCTAGGTGTTTATGGAAATTTCCCAATTCCTTATTGAATTAATGTGCCAGGAGTACAGCACTGGACCCAGCTAGGATGTAGGAAACACTTGATGAATGCTCCTTGATCTTGGGCTACACTCTCATCCACTGATCTGTTTCTCTTCTTTTTCATGCTCTTGTTTTTGTTTTGTTTGTTGGGCAGTGTGACTTGCCTAAGGTCCCAAAGCTAATAAATAGCAAGTGTCTGAGATCAGATTGGAACTCAATTCATCCTGACTCCAGGGCTGCTGCTCTATCCACTGGGCTCTCTACATGGCTACCCTTCCCTTCTTTTTCAAAGGCCATATGGTTAGAATTATTGCTAAGCTCTAGTATCCAGCTCAGTGGCACGGTAGTGCCAGGCCTGGAGTCAAGAACACTCATCTCTCCAAGTTCCAATGTAACCTCAGACACTCACTGATGACCTTAGGCAAATGACTTTACCCCGATTGCCTTACTTTCCTCATCTGTTAAATGAGTTGGAGAAGGAAATGGCTACTACCTCCAGGATCTTTGCAACAGAAACACAAATTAGGTCAGAAAGAGTCAGAGACAACTGACAAACAAACCCAAACCAGTTCTTTGAATCACAAGGTTGAAGTTCTTTGAATAGTACTGCACATAAAACAAGGATGTGTTGTGTGTCCTGGATTTCTCTGAAATGTATTTTCCTTTGTTTAGATGTGGAAATGTGAACTTTGCGAGAAGAACCAGTTGTAACCGGTGTGGTCGAGGTAAATATACCAGTATCATCATAGTCTCTTGACTAGTTATCCCATGTTGTCTAGTTCTCATTTCATATCTTTTTTCTTCCACTTACAGAAAAAACGACTGAAGCCAAGATGATGAAAGCGGGTGGGACTGAAATTGGAAAGACGCTAGCTGAGAAGAGCCGGGGCCTCTTTAGCGCTAATGACTGGCAGTGCAAAACGTATGTCTTTAGAATTACTCTTTTGTCTTCATTACAGTCTCTGTGGATAGAATCACAACTTAGCACTGAGGCTGCCAGCTTTTTCAGATATGCTCAGGAGCGGCGTGTGAGAAGAGTTGTAAGGCCTTCTTTCTCTCCTATCTCAATGTCAGAAGCCATGCTCTAGGAGAAAAATTAACCCTAATTTCTATAAATTTCTCATTAGGCAGAATAACCTTTTAATGAAAAAGGCTTTGTTCTGTTGTCATTTTACTGGGGACTGATATTCACTGTTATATAAAAGACATTTGAGTTCTCTTTCCATTGTCCTGAGTCTGCTTTTTATCTGTAAGTATACACAACTGCCATAACAAATGAAACTTGAATAAAAGCCCATCCCAGCCTTGTGTGCTGGATGGGTCATCAGTAGTCTGACTGGGAGTCCCCTCCTCCTAACTCCAAGGCCATGCCATCTAGCTGCCCTAGTTATCAAATGAAGTGGAGGGATAGATGATCTCCAAGGCCACTTCCCCAGGAGTAAGAATTTGTGATTAGACACACTAGAGAACTTAAGAGAATTTTGGCTTTTATCCTCCAAAGATTCAGTATTGTTTGTTTTCCTATTTTTGTGGAGGAATCCTAAGAAGCTTATTTTGACTTTAGAAGTTCTGCCTTCATGGGACAGTATGGTAGAATGAAAGGGCTCCCAGCTCAGCAGCTATACCCTCAGACTTCTGGCACCTCAGACCAGGACTCTGCTCCCCATTTTTCCTCAAATGTGAGAAGCTATTGAACTCAATGGTGACTGATGGCATTGATAGCTCCAAATCCTGTGGTATTCCCCCCCCCCCCCCAAAAAAAAAAAGAAACATTTGTTTGGCTTGGTTTGTTCATTAGCTGTTAAGTGGAGCTATGGGTCCATTTGGCATTTGTTGGCTGTTTCCCTCTTTGTTTCCACAAATATCCCTCTGTCAACTTGATAGATTCTGTCCTTTACTCATTAAAAAGTGATGCCAGGGTGGCAGAATAAAAGCAGGAATTTGTGGAGGCTCTCTCCAAACCACTCCAGATACCTTTAAATAGTGATTCTAACTAAATTCTAGAGTAACAGAACCCAGAAAAAGACTGAGTGAAGCAATTTTCCAGCCCAAGACAACTTAGAAGATCTGAAGAAAGAGTGTTACTTTGGGATTAGAAAGGATCCACAGTGCAGCCTAGGCTGGCAGCGCAAAGTGGCTTCAGCTGTGTAGGAACAGACTTTGGGGATACCTAGGGCACCTGGAACCATGACAGCAGGAGCGATTTCTAGCCCTCTCAACCCAGGACAATTTTTTTGAAGGTCATTATCCTAGAGAGGCTGTGATGGAAGTGGTCCTTCAGTGAGGAGGAAGCAAGTTGCTTCCTCACAGCAGAGTGAGAGTGGAGCCCAGTCCAGGTCAGGCCTCAGGGAAGCCCTGGTTCCCCGAGGACCAGGAGCAGACTTGCAGAGCTAGCCAGTAGCTGCTTCCAGAACTCTAGGGTCGGGAAATTTTGTTTGTCCCCCCCAAGGCAGGACGCTGTTAATTCTCCGACACTCTGATCTGGGTTGCAGTCTGGGGCCTCAGTCTCAGAAAAAGGAGTGGAAGCCCCAAAAAAGCTTACTGCCTGCAGTAGAACAGGGACGCTCCTCACAACTCCAAGCCAGAGGCCAGAGATTGTGTTCATCTAAAGACCAGAGAACAGGCTAGGAGAGGAGCCTCTCAAAAGACCTTGGAGAAATTGAGAACTTGTGGGTCCTTGGGGAGCTGCAAATACCCTCAAAAGCTTGGGAATGGATCCCCTGGAATCAGAGCCCCACCTTAACCACAACGTAAAATCAAGTCACAGGCAGGGGAAATGAGCAAACTACAGAAGAAGAAAAAATTGTACTTTGTCCTATGGAGGATCAGAATAATAATGTTTGTCCTTTATTCCATGACATCAGGGAAGTTATGCCATGACAAGCACATGAATTGGATTTGAGTGGGGTGGGTGCTGTGCTGAAATACCAGCTTCACTTTCTCCTCTAGAGCCATCTAGGTCCAGAATGGGAATCAAGAGGACTGAATATAGCTCTGGATGCGAGGCATCCCAAGGTCACACAGCTATTAAGTGTCTGGGGCTGAATTTGAACTTCTATACTCCTGACTATAAAGCCACTTCTCTATCTGCTACACCATCTAGCTTCCCTATTGAAAAACACCCTCAGAAGATAACAAAATCAAAGCTTCTGAATTAAGAGGCTCCAAGAAAAAATATGAATTGGTCTCAGGACATGGGGGTGCTCAGAAAAGATTTTGAAAATCAAGTAAGGAAGGTAAAGGAAAATTTGGGAAGAGAATTCAGAGTGATGTGGGAATATCTTAAAAGCTATGTTAGGTCAAATGGAAAATGTAGGCCATAGAACAATGAGAAGAATACCTTAAAAAGCAGAATTCGTCAGATGAAACAAAACAAAACACAAAGAATGAAACATTAGAAGAAAATGTGAAGTATCTCATTGGAAAAACAACTAACCTGGAAAACAGATCCAGGACAGATAATTTAAAATTTTTTGGACTCCCTGAAAGTCATGACCAAAAGAAGAATCTAGACTTCATTTTTCCAAAAATAATTCAGGAAAACTGCCCTGATATCCTAGAAGCACAGAAGGTAAAATAGAAATTGAGTGAATCCACCAATCCCCTCCTAAAAGAGATCCCAAAATGAAAACTGCCAGGAATGTTATAGCCAAATTTCAGGACTCCCAAGTCAAGGAGAAAGCCAGAAAGAAACAAGTCAAATGTCAGGATTACACAGGATTTAGAGCTTTTATGTAAGGGCTCAGAGATCTTGGGCCGTGATATTCCAAAAGACCTTGGTATGCAACTTAGAGTCAACTACCAGAAAAATTGAGCATACTCTTCCAGGGGAAAAGATGGACATTCAAAGAAATAGGGGCCTTTCAAATCTTCTTGATGAAACAAACCAGCTCTGAACAGAAAGTTTGATCTCCAAGTACATCACTCAAATGAAGCATAGAGAGGGTGGATGAGAAGGGTAAATTATAAGGGATTTAATGATGCTGAACTGTGTATTCCTACATGGAAAGATGATACTGATAATACTCATGTGAACCTTCTCATTTATTAGAGCAGTTAGAAGGAGCATATGTAGACAAGGCACAGGAGGGAGCTGAATATGAAGGGATAAGATATTAAAAAGATGGAGTTAATGGGGGGGAAATGAAATAAGGAAAAGGTAGAATGGGGTAAGTTGTTTCACAAAAGAGTCAAGAAAATGCTTTTTCAGTGGATTGGAAGAGGGGGAAGGTGAGGGGGAGAAAGTAAGCCTTACTCCCATCAGAAGTGGCTCAAAGAGGAAATAAAATGCAAACTCAATTGGATATAGAAATCTGTCTTGCACTAGAGGAAAACGAGGGGAAAGAAAGGGATAGGAGAAATGTTTCAGGGTGGGTAAGGGAGTAGGTTCTAGGTGACAGAAGAGAGGGGAAATCATGTGAGAGGGTAGTCAGATGCAACTAGTTCTGAGGAGGGGCAGGGTGAAAGGAGAGAGAAAATTGAATAAATGGGGGTGGGGAGAATAGGATTGAAGGAAATAAAGCTAGCAATAGCAACTGTGGGGAAAAAAATTTGAAGCAATTTCCCTGATGGGCTTAGTATAAAGAATGCTATCCAGCCCAAAGAAGCTGATGGTGACTGAATACAAACTGAAGAATTTTTTCCCTCACTTTATTCTTCTTGAGGTTTCTCTTTTGGGAGGGGGCCAGCGGGGAGCAGGAAGGTATGTTTACTTTTACAACAACTATTGTAGTAATTTTCTTTAAAAAAAAAAATACTGAAGTTTCTTCAAAAAGAAAAAAAATTGTTCTCTGTGGTGCTAAACATGAGCTCAGCATTGAATTTTCTCTGTCTTTAATTGTCTCCATCTTCTCAGTCTCCACATTTCTCTAACATGCAGCTCTTTGCATTTTCTAGTTGTAGTAATGTCAACTGGGCCCGAAGATCCGAGTGTAATATGTGCAACACCCCCAAGTATGCCAAGCTGGAGGAGAGGACGGGTAAGCTAGAGTCATGTTGGGGCCATTTGATAGAGAAGCATAAACCGATGATAAGAACTTGAGGGAATTTTATTTTTTTTTTTAGGCTATGGTGGAGGTTTTAATGAAAGAGAAAATGTGGAATATATTGAACGAGAAGAGTCTGATGGAGAATATGATGAGGTAAATCTGTCTGAGTACTAAAATGGAATGCATTATAAACAGCAGAGTGGAAGTAGTTCTAGTTCAAAAAAAGGCAACTGAATGTTTTTACTTTTTGTTTGACAAAATTGTCATTTCTGTTTTCTGCACAACTTGAGTGAGTTCATATTAAAATTGTTTATTTACCAGAATATGTATTTTAGCCTGAACCTAGAGTCAGGAAGACCTGAGCTCAAGTCTGGCCTCAGACACTTCTGGTCTGTGAATCTGGGCAAGTCATTTAACCCTGGTTGCCTCAGTTTCTTCTTCTGTGAAATGAGCTGGGAGAAGGAAATGGCAAGCCCCTCTACTATCTTTGCCCACAGAATCCAAAATGGGATCATGAAGAGGCAGACATGACTGAACAAAAACCATAAGAATATATTTTTAGTATTTCAAGGGGGGGAAGTGAATAATATTATTATAAGACTTCAGTAATAATTTATTTAAAAGTAGCATTTAGTACAGAAATGGACGTCTCCATTTGGCTGGTGAAGAAAGATTCACTATTTTTCTCTATTTAGTTTGGTCGGAAAAAGAAAAAGTATAGAGGGAAAGCAGTTGGACCTGCCTCTATCTTAAAGGAAGTTGAAGATAAAGAATCAGAGGGTGAAGAAGAGGATGAGGATGAAGATCTATCCAAATATAAATTGGATGAGGTAATGATGCGCTTCTTATTTTAGGATTGTTTCCTATATAATATAAAAACTCCACGACCACCCTTGGAGGTGAGTCATTCATATTAGTTCATTTTAAGGTATCCATGGTTACAAGAATAATTGAGTGGTAAAGTTGGGTATTAAACTCAAAAAATCACAGGTTTCCATAATTGAAAGAGGCTGCAAATGTCATTTTTCACATCTTGTCTCAAATGTTTAGTCCTGGTCCTTCTGACATTTGAATTATGAGTTTGTCCATTCTCCCCTCGACACTTGCAGGAGTGGGGAAAGCTCTGAGGCTGCCCACTCTTTTTCAGTAAACACAGTTCTTTGTAGTCATAATGTTTTTACATTGACGGGGAGGTCTTGGCAGCCAACTTAGACCTTGCAGCAGGTCCTCAGCTAGTCCATGTGGAGTCCGATTGATATGAGTGAGGTTTTCTTTGGAACAGATCTAAGTTTGGTCCTTTGAGATGTGACGGGGGGTGGATGCTCAGCTCCCTTCTTCATTCCAATGGTGGATTTCCTGAGGCCTCCTTGAAGGGAAACTTCTCATCTTGCCAAGTCTTCTCTAGACTAATGAGAAATTGGAAGGAAGTGTTTGCTGCCATAAAGCCTGAATTTGTCCCTTTGTCCCTGGTTCTGCCATCTATTTAGGAAGAGAATGAGTCTGCACCCTATTCCACTCAAAAGCCCTTCAGAAACTAGAAAACAGTTACTGTGTCTAGGGATCTTCTGCAGGGGAATGGCTGGGTGGTATGTGACCAGAGCCTGGAGCCTTTGGTGGCCAACCTGTTGTCCTCAGGCATTCAGGAAGTTGATCATTGTAGATGAAAAATGGTGCCCAGAAGGGATCTAACCTAATGAGGGCAGAGTCTGGAAGAACTGACGCCTCCCTATTCCTGAAAGCCTAGCCTCTCTGGTGCCTCTCAACTCTTTGACCTCCATGACTCCAAGGCTGTCTAACTGGGATTTGCTTGTCTCCTTCTGGGAGGATTTGTTTTGTTTTGGAGAATTTTTCCTTTTCGACAGAGTCGTTTCTGAGTCTAGACTTAGTACTTGGGTTCAGAAGCCCGGTCTTTGACAAACTGATGATCTTTGGGTAGCCTGGCTCTTCCTATGAGTGATAGCTCTCCTCCCAGCTCAGGAGCATCTATGGGTTTGATAAGTATGTCATCAGCACTGTCATCTTGAGTCACTGGTTTCTAAAAGGATGGAGAAGGTGCAGATTCCTAGGGTCCCTCCACTGGAGACCTGCAGGATCCTCATCAAAACATCCTGATTACAGTTTTTGAATGCCAATGTTGAGGCATTTGGGTCAACCTGGTTATGTTCCATCTCATTATTACACGAGAAGAGAAATATGAGAAGCGTTCTTATGCGTTACGAAGACCTGGAGAATTCCAAGATTGCCTTTAGTGGCTTGAAAAGGAGATGGGGTGGGAAGTTACTCCCATCACAGCCTGTTCTTGATGCCACCACTTTTTTTTTTCTACACATAATGATTTCTTCAAGAATTTCCTCAGGTGTCCACATCAAAGCTGTTCTTTCCCCCTCCTAAAAGATTGAGGTGAAAACATCCCTGACAATGGTTCAGCAGTCACATCCTCTGCAACAGGAGATAGAGGGCCAGATCTGGGACGTTCTTTGGTCCTGTTGCCTCTCTCTTCCTTGGTTTCTTCATCTATAAAGTGGGATCATAAAGTCTCCTGCCTCCCAGAGTTATTGTGAGGAACCATTGAGAGAATAACTGCAAAAATCTCAGCAAAGGGCCCAGCCTGTGGAGCAAAGTCAGTGTTGCTGATGCTGATGCTTAGATGAGGATGTTGTTGCCTCGCTTATCTCCAGTGCCAATGGCCAGACTTGGATTGAGAACTCAGGTGCTTGCTTCTTAGTAAATCAGGCCCCTTAGTAAACCTCCCAGGGTTGCACTTTTCCATTGCCCTAGCTCAAAGCCTGTAGCAGGCCTGGGCACTCCATGGACCTGTTACCCAGCTTGACCACCAGTGTCTTTGAGTTGTCTCTGCAGCTGATCTTAGACCCACTGGCCTTTCTCTCCTCAGAACTGTTTCCTGTGGAGAGTTTCTTTCTTGAGATTTCCTTCTCCCTCTTTGGCCAGCTTTACAAGTGGAACTGTAGTCCCCACCATTCCTTCTCTAATACACTTTAAAATCTTCCCTCCTCAGATCTGAGTCACAGGGAGCTCAGATGGCCTTTTCTTCTCTTCCTCTCCCTCCTAGCCCCTCCAAGGTTATCCTTTTATCCCAGGATCTGATTCTTCATTTAGAGAATCAGATCCAAAATAGAATTCCCTCTTGTTGATTCTCAAACTTTCTAGATGAGTGAGGTTATCCCCGAGCCCTAACAGACACTTCAGCCCTTGCCCCTCTGTCTCACCAACCTGTGGGGCTTCCTGAACTCAACTCTTCAGCCCTAATGATCTAAAAAGACTTTTCTTTTCCCATTGCTGTTTTGTTCCACTCAGTGCTCTCTACCACACTTCCTCCTCAGGTACCTAGATATCTCCTCATACCAGTAAACCTGAATAGACGGTACTCTTCAGCACTCTCCCTCCCCCCTCCTCTCCCTCTACCTCTCTCCTCCCATAAACACACAAACTCACTCATTCTTTTCCATGTTTTATGGAATAAGTTATATCCTCCCAGAACCCTGTTCCAGTTGTGTCAACAGAGAGGAACTATGAGATACCATCCCTACACCTACCCCTTCAGCCGAGACTGGTACAGGCTAGAAAAGTTGGACTAACTTCAGTTCCTGTGTGTCGGGAGACTTCTTGTTCCCCTAAACCCATACTGCTGACTACTTTGGCATTTGAAGATATTATTTGGAACCTTAACTTAGACAGGAAGCATATAACAAACTTTTTTTCTTTTTTGCTTCTGAAATGATGAGTTATAGTATTGCATAGTATCTTAATCTAAGATCCTTGTTTTCACTTGAGTAGAAAATCTTGTCAGTGCATCAGACTTCGAGTCTAGAGGCAGCTGTGTCATCCAGTGGGTAGGGACTCTTGACTTCACTTCCAGGTTCAAGATCCTGACTAACTTTGGAAACCTAGACAGTTCACTTAACTTTGCCTGCTTCTGGTTCCTTATCTATAAAATGGGGATAGGGCCGCTAGAGGACACAGTATAGACACAGTCTAGAACTCTAGGCCAGAGATCAGGAATACTTGAGGGTACATTCAGGCTTAGGTATTTACTGTGTGACACTGGGCAAATCACTTACCTCTGTTTGCCAAAGGTCCTCATCTCTAAAATGAGCTGGAAAAGGAAATGGCAAACTACCCCAGAATCTCTGCCAAGATCCCAACTGGTGTCCTGAAGATTCAGGCAAAATTAAACAGCAGCAAAGAAATTAGGAGAATAAACTGGCATTCCAAGAATTTTAGGAGAATGAAAACTAGATCACATTATATTAATGCTAATTATTATGAATATCATTACCACTGGCAGTAAAGACAATGAAAGGTTCTCCTCAAAAACTTCTGGTTTAGAGTGATCAAATTAGAAGGGAAAAGTTCTTTAACTCTCAAAGCAAGAGAATGGTTTAGTTCATTTGTGTTCGGACTGGGAGAGAATCTCAGAGGAAATGGAGGCAGCATTCCTAGGTTCTATGTCAGACAAAGCCATACCCAAGCCAGCCCCTGGTTACCAGAATACATTGTGAGGATCACTTCCACCACTGACACATATCTAGTTCTTTGAAAGATGAAACCCTGAAATTGAACTTTGTACCCTCATTTGAATTTTTCTGGGGAATTTTTCTTCTGGAATTTCCGAATCTACATGGAAATGGCCTGTGGGGGGTGCAGGGTAATTTCTCAGTTAGCAGAGGAAGTTGTCTTTTTATTATGGTAATACCTAGATTCCTAAATCTAATGGACTGGGATGGGTTCATTTTCATTAGGATGAGGATGAAGATGATGCTGATCTGTCAAAGTATAACCTCGATGCCAGTGAAGAGGAAGATGGCAGTAAAAAGAAAGTGACCAGAAGAAGTCGCTCTAAGTCTGGCTCCTCCCATTCCCGCTCTTCCTCCCGCTCTTCCTCCCACTCAAGCTCAAGGTCTAGGTCCAGGTAAACGGGTACAGGTCCAGGGTAACACCAGGCAAAATGTCAGTATCTAACTTCTTTATTTACACAATGCTTTTCTTAGATTGAATTAAACTTTCAACTTTATTTAGGGACTTCATCTTGGAGAACAAGTGATTTCGTGTAGATACTGCCTTTCTCTCACTTAACTTTTTGATATGTTGATGTAGATTTTCTCCATTTCTCCTCCAAAATTAAGATGTTTTAATGAATTTGCATTTAAAGTATGGTTCATATGTGCCCTATACCTTCTTTACTGAAATAGTTGAAATGAAAAGAATCGGCATAAAATACTATGATTGTTTAATCTACACCTGTTATTGTGTAAGACATTTGGTCTTTTTTTTTTTAATTGTGAAGAAATATGATATTACCAGTGTTAGAAAACTCTCTTGTTTTAAGGGTGCCAGAGTTGCCTGGTAGATGAAGCTCAGCACCTAGATTCAGTCACCCAAGTTGCAGTGTAGCCTCTGGAACTTAGTATCTGTGTGACTCTGGCCAAATCACTTCACCCCTGCCTCAGTTTTCTTATCTATCCAACAAGGTGTTATTGTAAAGGGCTTAGCATAGTGCTGGCACACTGTAATATCTCCCTAAATGTTAGTGTTACGGTTGGTGTTATTACTGTTCATTTCTCTATATCTCCATCATTTAACACAGTCCTAGCACACAGTAGGTACTCTGGAAATGCTTATTCCCCTCCATTTTCTTTTTTGTAAACCTCTTATTGAGGGATAAGACTCTCAGATGAAGCCATTACTTAACACTTCTGTTTCTTAAGATTCAAAGAAATGAATGAAAAAGGCAGATTGATGCTACTAAGACCTGAATTCATCTTAAGTATCTCCTGTCATTAGTGTCTCTCTGTCTCTAGAGGAGCCTCTGGTAAATTGCCAATGATTCTCTACAGACCCTGATAAGGACAACAGACTACCAGAATTCCATGACCTGGGGTTGCTTCGAGGCAGGGGGATGAGGTTTATAAAGCATTGGCAACACCAGACTGAGTTTGATTCTTTTCATATGTAGGTCTGGCCAACCCCAGAACAGGCAGAGTGTTTATGGTTCTCATTCCTTCCAATGCCTGTCCTTCTTTGACTCTCCAATCCTTGGGATAAAAGGCTTCTTGGGGTATTCTTGATTACAAGTTGTTCTCAGTGAAAGCATGTAGCATCTAAAAAAGACTTAAGCTTGAAGTTAAGCTCCGCTGCCGAAACGGGGCTTAATAGAAACCAGAAGTTGTTTGCTTCTTTTCTCTGGTGAAATCTTTGTCCCTGAATAGTAGTGTTCTGTAAGTTAGACTAAGTTGTAATATTTATCCCTCAGTAGTATTAATAACCAAGGTACATTGAGATCCGTACAAACTTGAGTGTCCTGCACTTTGGGATTGGGCAATTTTCCATCATCATTCCCTGAAGGAATCAAATTCTGTGATTGAGGGGAAATTTTCAGGTAGAAAATCATCAGTCTTTCAGTTTACAGGATTTGTTTTTTTCAAAGGAAAAAGTATTTTCTTTTTAAGATTACTAATGAATTTCTTTTGGTTTTCTTCTTTGGCACAGATTGGGAAAAGGTGGCTTTGAGATGATAGGTTAATAACTCTAAATGTGGGACTCCTCAATTTCTAATGCTATGTTAAAGACACCTGAACCAAAGGCTGGCTTCAGTGGACACCCTGCCATTGGCTCCCCCTTCAACAAGATGGACCGGATGAGCTTTCTCTCTGCTCAGAGTTTCCATAAAGTAGTCTGGACTGAAACAAGTGGAGGAAGAGGGCAGCCTGTTCACATCTGCTTACTCACTAGCAGTAGCCTGAGGCCAGTTGGAAGGAAAAGTGGGCAGACCAGTGGGTGCTAGAAATGCAGGTCAGGGTGCCCCCACTTGGGCCCAGTGTCAGTCAAGGCTGAACCTGAACTTTGTACCATGAACATAGGAAAGCACTTGATCTTGTTATAATGACAGTAGGGTCATCTTTCCATATTCTTGTAAGGAATTTTGAGTACGTTGGTAGATTTTTATTCCTTTTAGGAAAATAACTAGGGTGATGGTGATGATTCAGAAGCCCTCCTAAACTCTGCCCAAAGCAGACATGGAAAAGGTCCTTGTTAATCCTTGTTTGGAAAACATGGATCCCAGACCCTTGTCTTGTTGCAGGAAAGTCAAATGTCTGATTCTTACCAGCAGTGCTTAAGTGATGTTGGAAAAAATCCTTCCGTGTTGTTCCAGGTCCCGTTCAGGAAGCTCCTCCAGCTCCCGGTCAAGGTCTCGGTCCAGTTCCAGAGAACTTTCGAGATCTCGTGGGTCGAAATCCAGGTGAATGAGGTAGCATCCACTCTGCCCTGCAGAGAGGAAATCAAACAACACCAGAGAGCCTGGCTGCTGCTGCTGCTTGGACAACTTTGATTTGCTTTTTACTTGTCCCTTTGTTTTTTTAATTGGAAAACTAATGCTCTTGCCTCAGCTTAATGTTCTCATCTGAAATGTTTCCATTGCCAGCAGTGTGCCAAGACATTCCCATGATTAAATTTAAATGACAATCTGTTATGTTGGTGGTACAATGCCATGAGGTGGGATCCCACAGCCCCATTGGAGTATCATCACCAGTGTGTTAGCATCTATTAGGAGAGGTTCACCTGCTGCTGCAGCTTCACCCATAAATACATTTAGACCAAAAATAGATCCCCTCGGTTGTGATTCCAGTGAAAACCAAAGCAACTGCCTTTTGAGACATTTTTGAGGCCCCTTTTCCTTCCCTTTGTTAATTTTTCTCGTGATGGTGGCTGGAATATTGCACTGCCCAGGACATTTCATCTAAGACAATTGAAGCCTTAGAATATCAGACAGCAGCCAGTGTCTGCAACAGGGCACAGGAGGTTGGCACCTGCTCTAGAAGTATTCTTGGTGCTGAGTCTGTACAGTGAAGAAATTGGGTAGTGGGAACAAATTGAACAATGTTCTAAACCTTATTTGTGCAAAAACAGGTGAAATCTAGAGCTGCATTGGTCTTGAAATTTCTTCAGATAATTTATTGAGACCCTGCCTTACAGAGGCCCCTAGTCTTAGAACCTAACGAGAATTAGAAGACAATTTTTAGAATCCAAAAGACTTCAGTTTGAGCTTAAAAAATATTCCTTTTTGGCAAATACAGAAGCCAAATAAGAAATTAGTAGTTCTTAGACTTACCGGACTTGATGCAGTAAGAACAATGTGAGCCACAGGCCTGGAGTCCTTTGCTCCCAAGTTTTAGAAAGCCACCTTGCCTTTTTTTGGTCCAGTCAGGGTAGTGAAGGTGGGCACCCTTTAGAGTTCCTCTTAGCAAGAGAGTTGACTGGAGCAGCCTCCATTCTTAGCCTCCCATTTTTCTTGCTCACAACATTCCAAAGAATTCTCCTTTTGGGCTTTTTATTCTTAACCTCAGCCCAAAGGTGAATTTTTTGGGATGTTGGAGCTGAATGCTTCAACCAGAATTCTGGAAGTGAGGAATGAAAATAGTCATTACATATAACAAAATGGATGTTTTCCCGAGTCAAACATGTGAATGTCCACACGTCATATTTCATGAATAGTGTCTCTTCTTGGATGAAATTTGTAAATGTTTTGAACCAGTTTTAGTAAACAATTGGTCATATTGTCATTCAACATATGGTGATTTGACACATTTGCTATTTCTTTCTCCTTCCCTCCTCCCCTCTTCTCTCCCCTGGCCATCCCTGCTTTCTCGATTGCAACTTGTGTTCAGTTGCCTAATTTCAGATGGTTGTTTATATTTTCTTATCCTCAGGAAATTGGTAATCAGGTATTTAGTTTCTGCTTTTCTAAAATGGCAAAGTTGAATTTTCAAATGCACAATTCCAAGGGTAGTGAAGATTTGTGCTTTCATTCCCTCTCTGCTTCATTTTTGGAATGATGTGGAGAAAAAATGTAGTCTGATGCAAATAGAAAATGACATCGAATGCATCATGTTTATAGTTCCATACCAGCTACTAAGTTTTCAGAATTTGATATTGAATATTAGTTTATTTTCATGGGCAAAACAGAGTGTCTTCTGTTGAGGAAGCAGTAAGTATGTTTTTTAGGAGATTGGTGACTTATGCTCAGTCTTGGATCTGTTAGCTAAGTAGACCAGTTTTTCGCTCTGTGATTTAATGAAATGTTTAATTTATTTCTCAATCGATAAAGATCCAGCTCCAGGTCCCACAGGGGGTCTTCCTCCCCACGAAAAAGATCTTATTCAAGTTCCTCATCATCTCCTGAGAGAGGCAGAAAACGAAGCCCTTCTAGATCTTCTTCACCCGGTGATCGCAAAAAAAGACGCACCAGATCACGGTCACCCGAAAGGTTTGGGTTTCTGTAGAAATAAGAATGGGTACTTTTGAGACTGGAATATATTTACTAAAGGATTGGGAAAGGGTTGAATTTGTGTCACTTTCATTTCCAACTACACACTGTTATTTTGTTTGAGACCCAGTTATGTCAAGGAAAGATATAAGTCAGATTGTCCGTTTGGACGTTTTTAAGGTATTTGTACAGTTGGCACCTCCCAGTTGTTCCTGAATGGCTTTGGTCTCCATTCCATTTTTGTCCTTGTCTTCTAGTTTATTTTCTAACTGTTCCTTAGTCCATCTCTCAATAAACAGGGAGAAGGAAGAGTTTAATTAATCTCTTCCAAGTTTTAAGTCAGACATTTCATTTCCATTTTGGGTATTGCCCATTGGTGCCCTAAGGCTCTCTCTGTCCAATAAGCTCCTAACCATTCTAAAGATGGGTGAGAATGTGGCTCTGAGGAGATACTCCAAGAGTTCGATGCTTTCTTCCTGACTTTCCTTCCCTGTCACTGTCCCCTTCCTATTGGATGATGTTGGGGATTATCTTTGAGGCTTCTTAGCATTCCTTGCTCCAGAGTCACCCATTAGCCTCCCTGAAGCCTCTGTGGCAGTTCAATTGGATGGTTAGCTTTCCAGGCACCTTTGATTCAGTTCTGCTGGTGACCTCCTGTGCCTCAGGGCCACTGCCCCAGAGAGAGCTCCCCTTCACACTGCCTGAGACAGTTGCTACCTTCAGGCCATATATCAGATAGAAGTTTGACTCTTTAGGATTTTTATCCCTTCCTATGCTGCCTTCTCCCGATTTTGACCTTTGAAGTTAGACTCCCTGCTTTCCTGTCCCAGCACTAAAGTCAGACTTCAATTAAGATGAAAGACACCCAGAAGCTAAGCCCCCTGGAGTGCTGGGTAGCTTGGGTCTTATAAGTTTCCTGGGAGCTTCAGCCTTCTCAGCAGCTTGGCTTCTCTTACAATCTTGGGCTCCAGAGTATGATTTTCTCAGAAGACAAGACCAAAGCCTTACTGAAGTGAGAATGCTAGCTCTGTCTAAGGTTCATACTGCCTGAGACTTGCAGGACTCTGAGTTGGCAGGGCCTGGGAGGGCTTCTGAGGAAGAGGAGTTTTCTGTAAAAACTAGTGTTAACTAAACCTTTACTCCCTGTAAACACTGAATTTGATCTCTTAGCAACTTCTTCACAAACTGGGTGACCCAATCCAAGTGTAGAATAAGCCCCTTTGCCGCCCAGGTGTTGTGTGTGTGTAGTGTTGGTCAGGGCCCACTCAAGGCTTTGCCGATTTCTCCATTTTTATCTTCCAGGCGCCGCAGGTCATCATCTGGATCATCCCAATCGGGTTCCCGTTCAAGCTCTAAAAAGAAATAATGTATTAAAATTTACACCTAAAACCAATTGCAGTACAGTGCATGAAGCCTATTTTTAAGAAGTTTGGTGTCTTACTTGATCAGAAGTCTTAAATCCGCTAGTGGAGGTGCATGTCCGTCGTTGCTTTCTGGAAAACTACAGCCGTGTTCATTTTGGAAGTTACATTAGCATTTTAAGCCATAATATCCCCATAATAGTTACGTGTTTAGGCTTCTGTTAGTTAAAATTAGAGGTTTTCTCTACCTAATTTCCCAGAGAGCTTTGTTTTCTGGTATCACCATGTTGTTTTTCATTTCCAAGTATTTCCTGACGATAAAGAGTCTGCCACCTTTAGAGTTTGATCTATGAATCTTCATATAGTCAACCACCTTTCACAAATTGACACTCAGTTTAAGATTGTACTCAATGACAGTAGATTGTAGGAATCCATAAAAAGTGCCCCAGGATTGTATAACTGTGACTTTGTGTTTCTCTCTTTACTTTTCCTCAGTATTACATCCTAAGACAAGGGTCAGACCTTGCTCTGAGTTACCAGAAGAGATAGCTTGTTTTTCCCTGAATTAATTTGGGGTGTAGGGACTGAGACTGATAAGAGTTATCTCTTCTGTTGTCTTTAGCATGGTTATTAAGGGGGGGGAAACTTATGTCTTTCTGACCATATTAACATTTTCAATATTGATTTGTAGTAATGCATATAAAGTCATGGTTTTTTGTTGGTTTTTTTGGATTTTGGTTTTGTTTTCTTTTTTTAAAGAGCTTGGATGTTCACAAAAGCACAGAGATGAGTGGGGAAGACAGGGCCACAAATCTGGGAGTCCCAGAGGAAGAGGAATCTCAGAGAGCTTAAGGAAGAGGAAATTGAGAAACTATCTGAGCAATAGAACTTTTCCTGTGAAAGGAGTGTGCGTTGTAAGCTTAGCCAGTCATGGTGATATCTGCATTCAGCTTCAGGGAGCCAGGGGCCCTGATGGGGTTCACACTTAGACACTGAGTGAATTCCCTTCTGCATGATGGAACAGGAAACTGTTGTCTCCTTCAGTTGAAATAACTTATGGCTTAAAATGCTTTCAGGAATTTGTTTGATTTCTGTATCAACATCTGGTCTCTGAAATTCCTCTGGTGGTTCTGACTTCTCGCTTACAGTGGGGTGGGGAGGGTTTCTCTTTAACAGTTTCTTCAAGTGGCTTTGCAAGGTAAGTATGGAAGGAAATGAACAGTTGGGTTTTGTATCTTTTTATTGTTATGAAAAGATGAGAAACTGTTTAGTTATTTGAATGAGGGAACTTCAAAGAGTTGAGCATAAATAATAAAATGATTAACAAATGGAGGCAACTAGGGCAACAATTTTATTGATTTTCAAAGAAAACTTTAATTTTCTTTTGGACTAATCTCAAAATCAAAGCAAATGTTTTAGGTAGTGATATTTTGATAATCTTTTGGGAAAGGACTGAACTTCCAGTTTCATTCATATAAAAACATACATAACATACATGTATATCCCCACCAACTTTACTAAGTGTAGCCTGTAAGTTGCACAGAACACTGAATCTCTTATAATTGTGCCTCTGACTTCTTGAAAGTCACAGCTTCTCCATTGTGAAGATAAGATAGATGATCTAGAAGCTTCATGTTCCCCTTGGTATTTGGTTTGGTATACTCCTATTTTGCTGTCCTTAGCAACCAAAAGTTTTATGTACTTGGCAAATGGTAGATACTAGAAGTTTCTGATGATGATTTTCTTTAGTCTCACTAAACTGTACTAGTTTGTTTCATTAAGAAATAATGCTGTAGAAATATGGAAATAAAGCTTGTGAATCAAGCCAGCCAAGTGAGTGGTGTTTGTTAAAATAAAAAGTACAATCCTGAGCTCAGAACTATTGTTTAGTTTTAAATTTCCTGTCATTTGAATGGTTCATCACTTCCGATTCCTTGTTTTGTCAAAATCCATTAAGCATTGTGTAATAGTATATATTTGGTTTGACTTTGTACTAAGCAGTGAGTACAGAAGGAAACCTGCCCCTCACCTCCAAAAAGGGAGGTTCTCCTAAGGAGCTTACATTATTTTAGGGGAGGCAATTTGAATACTTGAATGTCATGGACATATAGAGAAAAGAGAATGATCTGAAAGGTGTGGCTCTGGGAACCAAGAATGTGTGTAGCATCCCAAGAATAGAGCAGAGTTGCATTGCAAGGAGATCATTTCAAAAGTGCTGACCTGAGGAGGGATAGGATGGGAGAAGCCCAGAGGAGAGTAAGGACCCAGCTAGTGATGAAATACCCACACTTAGTCAGGGTAGGAGAACAACAAGGGTATTGCAGTAGAAGCCGTTTGAGTGTCTGTAGATTGTCATAACTGGCTTACCTTGAGGACCCCATTTGGGGTTTCCTTTTCAAAGATGCTGATGGGGTTTGCTATTACCTTCTCCAGCTTCATTTGGTGATGAATCAGCCAGGGTGAATGACTTGTAGAAGATCCCATAACTATTTGTGTCTGAACTCAGATTTGAGCTTGAGTCTTCCTCCAGGACCCACCCTGAATCTACTGTGCCATCTCTTTTAAGTTGTCCTTCAGGAAATAGTGAGATCCTCAATTTTGAGGAGAGAGGACCTGTTATGGGTAAAGAAGATATTCCTTCAACTGTAGAATGGAGCTAAGTAAAGCTGATGAATTTGTGAGAAACCAAGAAACAAAAGAAACCAAAAATAAAAAAAAAATTTTTCAATGGAAAAAGCTCATCTAGAAAACAGATGGAGGAGACATAATTTAAAAATTATAGGATTACTCAGAAGTCATGCCAAAATAAGACCCTAGATTTCATTTTTCAAGACATTCTCCAAGAAAACTGCCCTGATATCCTAGAAGCAGAGGGTAAAATAGAAATTGAGAGAATCCCCTGATCACCTTTTGAAAGAGATCCCAAAACTAAAATTTCCAAGAATTTCATAGCCAAATTTCAGGATTCCCAGGTCAAGGAGAAGATATAAGCAACTAGAAGGAAACAATTCAAATATTGTAGAGCTCCAGTCAGGACAACACAAGATTTAGCAGCTTCTACTTTAAGGAATGATGGAGCTTGGTATCTCATATTCCAGAAGGCAAAAGAGCTTGGATTGCAACCCAGAATCAATTACCCAGCAAGACTAAGCACCCTCTTTCAGGGTAAAAGCTGGACATTCAAGGAAAAAGGGACCTTCAGACTTTCCCATGAAAGACAGGAGCTGAACTGTAAGTTTGTTCAAGTACAGGGCCCAGGGGAAGCACGAAGATTGAAAGGATATATCATGTGGCAATTTTGGGTGTTGAACTGCTCATACTCCTGTAAGGGAACATGATGCTGATAACTCATGAACATTCTCATATATTAGAAAAATTAGAAAAAGCATGTGTAGACAAGATACTGCAGGGAATTTAATTTGAAGTTAAAAGATATTAAAGAGTCAATGGGGGTGGATAGGTGGCTCTCAGTGGATAGAGCACTGGCCCTGGAGTCAGGAGGACCAGAGTTTAAATCTGACCTCAGACACTTAATAATTACTTAGCTGTGTGACCTTAGGCAAGCTAGTTAACCCCTTTGCCTTGCAAAAACCTAAAAAGTAACACTCAATGGAGGAGAAAGGAGAAGGAGCATGGAATAAGTCATTTCACACAAGAGGCGAGGAAACACATTTTTAGTGGAGAATGGTGGGGAAGTGAGGGGGCATAAATGAGTCTCAGTCTTATAAGTGGCTCACAGAGGGAATAACATACAGGGTCAATTGGGTATAGAAATCTGTCTTACCCTAAAGGAACAATGGAAGGAAAGAAATGGGGCAGGGGGAGGGGTGGGGGGCATGTAGGTGATAAGAAAGAGGAAAGATAATGCATATGTTTGGAGAGAATAGAATAAATGAGGGTGAGGGATACAATGGAACGAAATACAACAAGCAATAGAATGTGGGAAAAATAGGGATGCAATTTCTCTGATGGGCTTAGGAAAAAGATGGCCATACATCCCAAAACCAGAGCTGATGGTGTTTGGATACAGACTGAAGCATGTTTTTTTCTCCCTTTGTTTTTCTTGAAGTTTCTCTTTGCGGGGGACAGGGTATGTTTACTTTTGCAATTGGACTATTGTAATAATGTTTTTCATGGCTGCACATCCTTAACCTGCACCAAGCCACTTGCTTTCTCAATAGGGAAAGTGGAGTGGAACTCCAGATTTTGGAAGCAAATGTTGAAACTTGCTTCTGCAAGTGGCTGGTGGGAAAAAAATTCAAAACTGCAAAATATGTGGCATTAAAAAAAGATCTTGATGACTGCCTTGCATTCTGCATTGGGCACTTGGGTCCCTCCTGGATTGTCTCTGGGTTTTGTTGCCACAGTCTTTTGTTTTGGGGTCAATGGAACTGAGTCAACTTCAGAAGAATTTGTGAGGCTTCAGTAAAAGCTCAGTTACCAGGATCCCCTCCGGCTCCTTTCCGAACAACAGTCCCTTCCCCAAACTCACCACATGATTGTCTTGTCTGCCGAAGAACCTCCAGGAGGGAGAAGGAAGCTGGTACTTCAGAGGGGCCTTTGCCTGTCTCCATAGACGTGATCCTTATGGAGGGGAAATCCCCATGTGGGCAATGTTCACTCGGCTCCTAGTTGGGCCTGCTAGGACTCCTCTAATCATCCACATTTTTACCAGCCTTTGTTCCCCAACCTGGTCCTGAGCAAACAGGCAGAGACAGAGGACCAGGACAGCAGTCAAGAGTTTAATGAATCATTTACAAAGGACTGATTTGCAAATCATTAGTTTTCCCTCTTCCTTGGAGTTCCCTCTCCCTGGTTGTTGTGGAGCCTGGGAAAACACAATAGGGACATCACTTGTGACCAAATAAGAGTCCAGTGGAATGGGCTGGGTGGATTTGTGTAGTTTTGGGGTGTCGGAACCGATATTCTTCACTAACAGATTCAGAGAAAATGCAGGATCTGTCTTGAGTAAAAGAAAGGCCTAATAGCTACTTTACCAGATGAGACATGAAACGCAAGGTGCCAGGTCTGTTATAGATGTGAATGGGGTCAGAGAGCATGTCATTAGTAAAATGTTGGCTTATGAATGGTTGGTCAAGGGAACCATCCTGGAATCCACATTGGTCAAATATTTTTAGATACAAAGTCAGGATTTATCATAAAGCAGCAAACGTGTGTTAGGCTATAACAATACTGAGAGCTAGATTTGTTTCCTTGTATCAGAGTCATGAGAGAAATTCAACTCTATGTTAGTTGTCGCTGACCACTTTTGTACCTAGGAGTCTGTGGGAATACAGACACATGAACAGAAGTCTGCCTGTCTCTGTATGAGAGGCCATAAGAAGCAACAATCAATCAATTTAGCCTAAAATCTTTATTGATCCCCAATTATATGCCAGTCACTGCTCCAGGTGCTGAGGATGAAAAAACATGGACCAGCCCTTTAATGTTTACACCATAGCAAGGAGTATGTAGGACCAGTGTTTTGTCACTGCTTTTGGTCAGAGCACTGTTATTTCTACTTTCCTGTTGCCATGAACTTGATAAACATGGTCTTACCTTCAAAAAGAAGAGAAAAATGAAATGTATTTGGAATTTCTAGTGACTCCATCCAGCTTATTTCACATGATGCATTTGTACAGAATTATAAACACCACGGTGCCCACACTGACCTGTTTTATTGGTTTTAAATTTCCTCATAGCTCTCCTCTATTTGTAGACTGCTTTGGTATTTTTCTTCTTCTCTCTTTTTCGTCTGACTCTCACTACCAGCTCCCAAATTGGCCCAATCCCCAAACCCCTTAGAACAAAGGAGTCAGTTACAACAAAACAACTCATTGGCTCTATGGCCTTGCAATGCTCATTCTGCACCTGTTGTCCAGTATCTCTTTCCCAAGGAGAAAAATCATTTCTAGGCCTTGGGGAATTCTGACTGGTCATTGCTGTGATCAGAATTTTTAAGACTTTCAAAACTTTTCTTTTAAGTAATTTTACTCAGTGTATAAATGTTTCACTGCTCATGTGACTGTGTATCTATTCAGAAAGTCTTCCCAGATTATGGGATTTGTTTTTTTTCAATTTTGAAGTATTCAAATTACATTTATTGGACTTAAAAGCTTTTAATTTAAATTTTGAATTGAATATGATTATACTCTTCCCTTATGCTCCTCTCTTCCATTGAGAAAAAGAAAGAAATGAAGAAAAATCTTTATACCAAAAGTATAACAAATTAATTCCCTCATTGGCTTTGTCCAAAAAAACCATATATTCCCTTCTGGACACTATTCTCTTTGTCTGGTAGAGGACAGTGTGTTTATCAGACTTCTGGAATCCTGGTTGGTCATTGCATTGATCAGAATTCTGGAATCTTTCAAAGCTGATTCTTTTTACACTACTTTTGTTATTGCAAAATCTTTGTTCTTGGGTTCTGCTAATTTCCCTTTATGTCCGTTCATAAATTCTCCTAGGTTTTCTCATTTTGAAATGTTTTAAATGCTTCACTAAGGGGAATTCTTATTTTTCAATTACAATATAATTGCAGCTTTAAAAATATTTTATTAATAGGTTTTATTTATGACAAGATTCACTTCCCCATGACCTCTCCCTCCCCATTCATGGTTCCCTGTCATTCAAGAGAAAAAAAAATCTTTAAGCAAAACTGATCATGAACAAAGAGAAAGAGTTCCATTTCCATTGGTAACCTACTTATAAGGGTCTTTATGAGGATCAAATGGATCAAATAGAATCATAGATGTTGATCCCAAGTGCCTGGCTCATTCATTTTCATCCCAATATTTGAACATATCTTAAGAAAAGAAGACAGACTTTTACCCTGGAATGAAAAGAGCCTTGGTAATGAAATTTAACAGCAGTTGAACACTGTGCTAGAAAGAAGAAACCTATGTTTAATCTTTCACAAGAAATGTCATTTTCCAAAATGTTAGTGTGATCTATTAAACATTCCTGCAACAAACTGGCAAAGAGATCACTGATAGAAAACAAATAGTTTAACCAAACTTAAAATGTTGCAGTCACAACTAAACTTAAGGCATGTCAATCCCAATAAAGTGTTTTCCCAACTTTTCTCTCTACATTGTCTTCCATAGAATTGATGTTGCAAATTATTATAGATTAGTGAAACAGCCTGTACTGGTTACCTGGGAGATTAAACAGGCACCTGAGTCAGATCAGAGAATCCCAAATAATGTGGCAGAGGAAAGATTGGGAAGAGAAATGAAAGTGATGTAGGAAAATGATGAAACCAAGTCAACAATTTCATGGAGGAGATAAGAAGAAATGCTGAAGAAAATAATCTCCTAAAAACCAGTTTGGGTCAAATGGAAAAAGCAGTTCAAAAGGCCAATTAGAAGAATGCCATAAAGAACAGAATCAGTCAGATGGAAAAGAAATACTAAAGCTGTATGAAGAAAATAATTTCTGGAAATGTAGAATATTGCTAAGAGGAAGCTGATGACTCTGAGAGACATAGCAAAATAATAAAACAAACCTAAAGAATGCAAAACTAGAACAAAATATAAAATATTTCAATGGGAAAAATAGCTCACCTGGACCACAGATGGAGGAGAGATACTTTAAAAATTATTGGACAACTTGAAAGTCATGACCTTGGTTTTATTTTTCAAGAAATTCACTTAGAAAATTGCCCTAACATTCTAGAAGCATAGAATAAATTAGAAATTGAGAAAATCCACTGACAACCTCCTGAAAGAGAACCCTAAATCAAAACTAGCAGGAATATTATAGCCAAATTTCAGAACTCCCATGTCAAGGAGAAAATATTACAAATATCCAGAGAGTAACAAATATCCTCAAGCTTCCTTCAGGATAGCGTAAGATTTAGCAGCTTTAGCACTTGGAATACTTGGAATATGATATTGTGGAAGGCAAAAGAGCTTGGACTACACCAAAGAATCAACTACCCAGCAAAACTGAACATACTCTTTTGGGGGGAAAGCTGGAAATTCAGTGAAATAGGGAATTTTCAATCTTTTCTAATGAAAACTACAACAAGCTGAACAGAAGCTTTGAACTGCAAGGACAGGACCCAGGAGAAGCATCAGGAAGGTGATCGGGAATAAAATGATGAGGGATTTAATATTGTTGAACTGCTTGTATTCTTGCATGGGAAGATGAGACTGATAACTCAAAAGAGCCTTGTCATTTAATGGGGCAGTGAGAAGGAACATAAGTAGGCAAGGCATAGGAGGGAGTTGAATTTGAAGGTATATGATATTAAAGATTTGGAGTTAATGGGGAAGACAGGAATGTACCAGGAGAAAGGGAAAAGAGAGATAAAAGATATAAAAAAGGTTTTTTTAGTGTAGTAGAAGAGAGGGAAAGGGGAGGGGGAGTGAATGGACCTTACTGTCCTAGGAATTGGCTCAGAAAGACAATAGCAAACATGCTCAATTCGGTATAGAAATCTCTTACCCTAGAAGATAATGGGAGAGGAAAGGGATAGGCCAAAGAGGACAGGGGGAGGGGAGGGGGAATATAGTAGATAGAGCAGAAAGATGGTGGGAAAGGGTAGTCAAATACAACAGCCTTTTAAGGAGGTACAGGGGGAAAGGAGAAAAAGGAAAGAATAGAATAAATAGGGTGGAGGAAGAGTAGTGAGAAAAATACAGGAAGCAATAGCACTTGTGGGTAAAAAAGAATGGTAAAGCAATGCTTTCCATCGGAAAGACAGACTGATGGTTTCTGAATAAAGACTGAGGCATATTTTTTTTTCCTCACTTTATTTTTGTTGCGGTCCTCTTTCTATGGGGGAGGGTTATCTATACTTTTACGAAAGGACAATTGTAGTAATGTTTTTCATGGCTGCACATTGGCAACCCACACCAAGTAGCTTACTTTCTCACTGAGTAGAGTAGGGTGGGAGGATGGGAGAGAATTTGGAATTTAAGGTTTTGATAGTTGGTGTAGAAACTTATTTTTGAAAGCAGCAGGAGAAAAACAAATTTAAAAAATAAAATATTTGATCTGGGAAAAAAAGGGAGAGGACAATGTGAAACTATCTGACAAACAGGACTTCTTGTGTGAAAAGATTGTATGTTGGAAGGCCAGCCAGTGATGCTAATGTCTATGATCCCAGGAGGGGGCAGCCTGGGGCTTTGATAAAGTTCCCTGTTCTCTCTCTCTCTCTCTCTCTCTCTCTCTCTCTCTCTCTCTCTCTCTCTCTCTCTCTCTTTGTGTTTGTGTGTGTGTGTGTGTGTGTGTGTGTGTCTGTTTGTATATAAAGTAAGTCCACCAACAATAAGACAAATTGAAGTAATGATTTAGCAGAGATGGCTACAATTCTACACAAGATTACAGTAATAAGAACATCCTACATCCCTAAGCCTTGGCAGGACCGACTTCTGGATTTTTCTAGCTGGGGAGCCCTGGTTCACAACTTCCAAGGAGTCCTGAGATGGGAAATCTCCTGGCAAAAGCCTCTTTTCCCCTGAATCAGAAGCAAAATCTCTATTTTGAGTGTAGGTTGTAATAGGATTTTTAAACAAAGAGAGCAGTAAATGAAGCCCAGGTGGCATTATTACAGGGAGTGTTTGTCTTCCTTTGGGGTCGGCCCAACCCTATAGGAAGAGACACATGGAGTTTGTCTCCACAGTGGGGGCATATGCCCAGAATGCAACAGATGTGCTGGTTTTGTCCCAGCAAAGTGGTCAAATCTCCCAGGGAGAAGACAGGCCTAGTGATCCTGTGGTTGAGGGCAGCCCAAGTGTGGAGTCTCAGGAACAGGGCAGAGCTTTTTATAATGACCAGATTTGGCTGAATCACAGCTGGGATGGAGGTCATTAAAATGAAGGTGCAGCCCTCACCCCCCCAATTAGTTTAGAGATTTCTTCAGTTCTTGACTCCTTCCCCTCTATCAGGAGAAATCTTCCAAATTTCTTTTTTCCCCCCAGGAGAGAAAATTTTATTGCTTTTAAAATTTTACAATTCCCCCCCCAATCTGCTTCCCTTCCCCCACCCCCCAACAGGCAGTCTGCTAGTCTTTACATTGTTCCCATGCTCTATACTGATCCAAATTAAATGTGTTGAGAGAGAAATCAGATCCTTAGGGAAGAAAATAAAGTATAAAAGATAGCAAAATTACATAAAATATATGTTTTTAAAATATTTAAATTCAAGGGAATACTTTTTGGTCTTTGTTTAAGTTCCACAATTCTCCCTGTGGATGCAGATGGTATTCTCCATCACAGATACCTTAAAATCGTCCCTGATTGTTGCACTGATGGAATGAGCGAATCCATCAAGGTTGACCATCACCCCCATGCTGCTGTTAGTGTTTTCCTGGTTCTGCTCATTTGGCTCAGCATCAGTTCTTACAAATCCTTCCAGCCTTCTCTGAATTCCCATCGTTCCTGGTTTCCAATAGAACAATAGTGTCCCATCACCTACATATACCACAGTTTATTCAGCCATTCTCCAATTGATGGACATTCCCTCAATTTCCAATTCTTTATCAGTACAAACAGGACTTCTATGAATATTTTTGTACAAGTGATGTTTTTGCCCCTTTTCATCATCTCTTCAGGGTATAGACCCTGTAGTGGTATTGCTGGATCAAAGGGGATGCACATTTTTATTGCCCTTTGGGTGTGATTCCAAATTTCTTTCCAGAAAGACTGGATCAGTTCACAGCTCCACTAACAATGTAATAGTGTTCCAGATCTGCCACATCCCTTCCAACATTGCTCATCATCCTTTCTGGTCCTATTGGTCAGTCTGAGAGGTGTGAGGAGATACCTCAGAGAAGCTTTAATTTCCTTTCTGTCATCAGTAATGAGTTTTTAATCAAAGATAGAGTTTTTATCTCCCAACAGTAGATCACTATAATCGTTGCCTTCTAAGGCACCTAGTCTATTCCACTGATCCACCCCTCTGTTTCTCAGCCAATACCAGGCAGTTTTGATGACTGATGCTTGCTAATATGATTTTAGATGAGGCAGGGCTCAGCCCCCTTCTTCTGCACTCTGTTTCATTGAATCCCTGGAGATTCTTGGCTTTTTACTTCACCACATGAGTTTGCTGACAATTTATCTCACTCACTAAGGTGCAAGAGCCACCTCATTTCTGGAATTTTGCTTGTTGGGGCCCTAAATGAGTCGTTCCGTTTGGGGAGAATTGTCATTTTAGGATGTCAGCTCGGTCCATCCATGAGCAGTTCTTATTTGCGCAGTTTTTTGAATCTGGAAATCTTTCTCACTTCTAAGGGGGAAAGGATCCACTGGGCAGGGGTGCAGGCTGGAGGGCAGAAGTGGGGGACTGGGACCCTCTTTCTCTGGTTCAGGTGGAGCAAGAGGGCTGAGTGGTCCAGGCGGGATCTCAGGGGAAGGGGAGGGAAGCTCCGGCCGCCCGGGGTCCCAGGCCGCCCCCCCCGGGTCACTTTCGGTTTTGCTCTCGGAACCTGTGCCGGCTCATCCTGCCGGGACACCGGTGACGCGTGCCGGCTTCCACTTGCTATTGGACGCGGGGCCTCGGCGCAGCCAATCAGAAGTGCCGGGCCGCTCCCTTTATAAAGCCGGCTCCGGCCTCCGGGGCTCAGTCCCTCCCGGCACCATGGAGCCCCAGCGGAGCGCCCTCCTCCTCCTCCTCCTCCTGGGGGTGCCGACCCCGAGCCGGGCAGGTGAGGGGAGACCGGGGAGCTGGAGGGGGGAACGCGGCCGGGGGGCTTGGGAGGGGAGAGTGCGGGGGACACGGAGGCAGCGGGGCGGGGGGCAACGTCCTGGGGCCTTAGGAAAGGGCAGGACCCCCAGCGCCCCCCAGCCTCCGAGGGCGGGGACAGAGACCCGGGGGCCGCTTTGTTAAGGGGGCGGGGAGGCACGGGGGGCGTGGGAGACCCCGGGATGCGGAGCAGGGGTGGGGGCCACGGGGGCGTGGCGGCGTCTAGAAGGGGCCGGAGGCTGGGGGTCCAGGTGCAGGACCGGCGGGGCGGGGTCAGGAAGGGCTCCCCTGGGCGGGGCGGGGCGCGGGTTCGAGTCTCCTCGGCCCCCCCGCCCCCCCCAGGCTCCCACTCCCTGAGATACTTCTACACCGGCTGGTCCGGCTCCGAGCTGGGGGGGCCCGGCTTCGTGACCGTGGGCTACGTGGACGAGCAGGAGATCACGCGCTTCGACAGCGCCCGTGGGAGGGAGGAGCCGCGGGCGGCCTGGATGGGGCAGGTGGACCGGGAGGACCCAGAGTACTGGGAGCGGGAGACGCGCGCATCGAAGAACGCGGCGCAGGTTTTCGGAGCCGGCCTGGAGAACCTGAGGGGCTACTACAACCAGAGCCGGGGAGGTGCGTGCCGGGGGCTCCGGGGGCGGGGGGGCTGGGGGGTGCGTGCCGGGGGGCTCCGGGGGGGGGCCGGGGGGTGTGTGTGCCCGGAGGGGCTCCGGGGGGCGGGGCCGGGGTGTGGCCGCGCTGACCCCCCCCCCCCGCAGGTGCCCACACCTTCCAGAACATGTACGGCTGCGAGGTCTCCGACGGGCGCCTCCTGCGCGGGTATCACCAATCCGCCTACGACGGGCAGGACTACATCTCCCTGGACACGGACACCTGGACGTGGGCCGCGGTCCCGCCGCAGGCGGAGAACACGAAGCGCAAGTGGGAGGCGGCGAGTGAGGCGGAGAGAGTGAAAGCCTACCTGGAGGACACGTGCGCCCCGTGGCTGCAGAAGTACCTGCAGATGAGCCGGGGGGCGCTGACCCGGGCAGGTACTCTCTCCCCTCCCCTCCCCTCCCCTCCCCTCCCCCGTGGGCGCGGCACTCAGGGCCCTGCTCCCTCAGCCCCACTCGGGACCCCCGGGCACCCCGGGACCTCAGGGCCTGGCACATCGGATGTCCCCCCCCACCCGCCTCGTGCCCCTGGAGAGGAGGGGAAGGGAGAGCCTGACACCGCCTCTGCCCTTTGCCCCCAGACCCACCCTCTGCCCGAGTGACCCGCCACACTGGCCCCCACGGGGAGGTCACCCTGAGGTGCCGGGCCCAGGACTTCTACCCCTCCCCGATCTCTCTGACTTGGCTGAAGGAGGGGCAGGAACAGCTCCAGGACATGGAGTTCATTGAGACCAGGCCTGGGGGAGACGGAACCTTCCAGACGTGGGTCGCCACGGGGGTGCCCCCGGGCCAGGAAGGGAGCTACACCTGCCGAGTCCAGCACCAGGGCCTGGCGGAGCCCCTGACCCTGAAATGGGGTAAGGACACTGGGGGGGGGGGGGCTGGGAGCAGGGCAGAGGGAGGTGGGGGCAGGGCCTGTCACCTCCCTTTTCCCCTCAGAGCCTCCACCCTCCTCCACCTGGACCATCCTGGGGGTCATTCTCGGGGTCCTCCTCCTCCTCACTGCAGTCATTGTGGGGCTCGTGACCTGGAAGAAGAGCTCAGGTGGACCACCCTGGAGGGGCCCCCCAACCCGGAAGGGCCCTCTGGCCCCACGGCCTCTATTTCCCATGTTAGGGCCCCATAGACAGGCCCCAAGACTCCAGATGGACAGACCTGTGTGTGTGTGGGGGGGCAAAGGCAGTGGTCCCACAGGCTGGGGGAGAGGGGCTTCAGCCTCGGGTCCCAGGGAATCCGGGAATTTCAGCCAAAGGAGCTGGGGGTCTGGGGGGGGGGAGTAGAGAAGGTGGAGACCAGCCTTGGAGAGCACAGATGCAGGGTCTGAGCGGGGGGATGGGCCCCCTTGGGGGACCTCTTTTCCTCCTTTCTCCTGCATCTAGATGCTGGCCTGGGCAGAGGGGGGCAGGGGAGCAGCCTCAGTTGACTGTCTCAGGACTAACCAGCAACTTCTGAGCCCTCCCCATGGCCTCCTCTCCTGGGTTCCTCACTGGATGGTTTTTCTTCTCCAGGTGCCAAGAGAAAGAACTATGCCCCAGCTGCAGGTGAGTGAGGGGTGGGCCCAGAGGGCCCAGGCCATGAGGACAGGAGCAGGGGGAGGAGAGGCTGCCCCAGGGGCCTGCCTTGGGGTTCCTTCCCCCCATCCCCTAGTTCTGGAGACTGTCCCTGACTGCAGTTTCCCTCCTTTGTCCCCAGGCGATGACAGTAATCAGGGCTCTGACTGCTCCCTCTCACCCAAAGGTGAGACCCTGGGGCTCTGGGAGGAACTGGGGAAGAGCTGAGGGGGGTCCGAGGAGGGGGGTGAGACAAGCCCTTCAGCATGATGGGAGGTGGAGGCCCGAGGGGACTGAGGATCTCCCTCTCTTTCATCTTCAGTTTGAAAAAATGTCGTGGTGTGGACCTGAGAGAGAAACTGAGTCCCCCCCAGTCCTGCTTTGCTCCTGCTGACCTCTGGCTTCTCTCCCAGCCTTGGGCCCTGTGACGCCCACCATGTGCCCCCACAACCCCCCATCCTGCCCACACCCTGGGCAGCCTCCTCTCCCCTCCCCACATAGCTGAGACCTCTCCTGATGCCCTCAGCCTCCCCCACTCCCACCTGCCCTCTTTGGGCCTGTCCCCCTCTGCAGTGAGGGGGTCAGACTCATGTAGTGATGCCCCCCCCAGGGTGGATGTCGCAGTGACCTCTGGGAGCTTTGTCTGCTGCAGAACCTGCCCAGGAGATCCTTGGTCTCCAGTCCTCAGCTTTTCTCCAGTCTCCACTGAGCTTTACATTGGGGGTGGGGGGTGGGGGTGGGGGTGGGATGAAAACCAGCAGCTGAGCTGGTCCTGGGAAGGGGCAATAAAGGCTGAAGAAGTCTAAAAACTGTTCTCTTAAGTCTGTGCCTGAGGTGGGGGCTGGGGCCAGGCGGGGGGAGCCTGGAAGGGGGCACATGTTTGTCTTGATCTCTCCCTCCTTGGGGGCCCTTGTGGACCTGGTGTATTCTGACTTGCTCCAGGGCTTCAGACAGAACCCAGGCGGCCTCCGCCTCCTAGAACTGGCACCGTGCCCACCAGGAAGATGAGTCACTGGCCCCAGTCCCCCTCTCGGGACCCACTTTCTGAGAGTCTCAGTTCTGTTTTCTTGTCATCTCCTCCCCTATTTCTATTTGTGTGTCTTCTGTGTGTGTGTGTGTGTGTGTGTGTGTGTCTCTGTCTGTGTGTGTCAGGTCTGCTGTGGCCTCTGCTCTGGCCTCTCTGCAGGGTCTGGGCCCCCATCTCTGGGGTGATGGCCCCTGCCCTGAGGGATGGCCTTGGCCCCTTCACACTGTCCCAGGCTAGGGGCTTCTCTTGCCCTCTGGAGAAGGGAAGGCTTCCTTTTGGAATGGCTGAAGCAGGGAATAGCTGGTTTCTGACAGGAGGACCCCCCTGCCCCCTCCCTGCCTCCCTGGGGTCCCTGCCCCGCCACCTCCAGCCTCCCTCTTCCCCAACTCCCCTCCCTCACTGGCAAGGATCCACACCCCTGGGACCTTGCCCTTCCCCCTTGGCTTCTGCCCTGATGTCACTCTCCAAAGAAGGAGTGCTTTCACCACGGCTGTTCCTGTCCCATCATATAATCCCTGTGCCAGCTTAGCATCCCACACTGGGTGTTTCCTCATCCGGGGCCACCCCAGCTTTGTTCCCTTGTTCTACAATCCCGAGTGGGACTTTCCCCTTACAATTCTGGATAGATCTGAGTCCTGCAGTCACAGGGTGCAGGAAGCAGGCAGGGCCTTAGGCCTGACTGTCCTCGGGGACAGGGCATCAGGAGGAGAAAGCCTCTGCTACCGACATGTCAGCTCGGATCCTGGGTCATGTGGGGCCTTGCTGTCTTGGCAGCACACTAGCAGTGTCCAGGACATCGTGTTGGCCATGGAAGGTTGGAGGCCTCCCTGAGTCTCTGTTCATCTCCCAAGGAGGCGATGATCCCCCTGGGGTGTAAGCCGTCTCCTACCATGGCCAGACTTGATTTCAGGACCCTGGGGTTGAAGTAGGGAAAGAGCGTGGAAGGAGCGGCCCTGTGTTCCTCTTGGAGCCCAGAAGCTTCCTCAGGCCTTAGTCTCCCAGATGTGCAGGGCTGGCCATGGAGGCCTGGTCTTCTCTCTTCTCCCAGCATCTCCTGTCCCCCAGTGGCTTCCAAGCAGCAGGACAAAGATCTTGCTTTCCTGTCTCTGAGGAATAATGAGTTCTCTGAAACAGGCCACCTCCCTCCTGGAAGTGGAGGGGCTTGTCTGACCCTGACCTCTCACCCCTGTGGCTCCAGAGTCCAGCTTTCCCAGGCCCTCCTCTTTACAGCGCCAGGTGATGTGGGCCCAGGACCTGCCAACACAGGGCCATCCACTTTGCTAGCAAGTCACCTATAGCGCATAGGTTTAAACTAAGAGCGATTCTCATTTTACTGTTGAAGAAACTGAGGCACAGAGAGGTTCTGCGTGGTCCTCAGAGCCACACCCCCGGGGAAAGGCAGAGTTAGGATGACCTCAGAGGTGAGCCTGTGGTTGGGGCATGGCATGGGCAGAGCTGGGGAGGTCTGACTCTGCACTCCTCCTTCTTTGTCTCCACTGAATCCCCTACCTACGGCGCCCTCCCCCTGCTGCCCTGCCTTCCCTGGACAGGAGAGGAGGCCTCACTGGGCTCATGGCCAGGTGCTTCCATCATCTCTGCAGCCCTGGAACCTCCATGGCCTGGCTGAGACCCACCCACCTGCCCTATGCAACGTGAGGAGACTAGGAAAGCATCAGGTGAAGTTCCTTCTCATCCATGGGAGATGAAATTGGGCCTCACAGTCCTCATTTGCAGCAGAAATTTCAAGGCAGTGGGGTGCTCAGTTAGCGGGGCCTCAGACTCAGATTTAGAAAGAGCTCTAATCCCATTTTCAGACTCAAAGTTCAGAAAGCTTATTATCGAAATGCTAGCTGATCTGATCATGGCTTGTGACGGCTCATTTCGGTGACTGTCTATCCCATAAGTCCTTTCAGCATCTTGCTACTCATTACAGTAATGATGCTCATCCTCTCCTATCAGGGTGAAGGAGCCTGCAGTCATTTCTCTCCTCAAGGAGGGTCACTCCTTCCTACCAATGGGCAGCCACTGCTTCTTTTTTTTAATTTATATTTAATGTGTTTTCCACTTATATACAATAGTAGTTTCTATGTGTCATTTTCTGTAAGGTTTTTGAATTTTACAATTTTTCCTCCCCCCTCCCTCCCCTCCCCCCCCCAAGGCAGTCTGATACCCTTTACCTTGTTTCCACAGTATATACTGGTGGATGTTGAATGTGTTGGGAGAGAAATCCCATCCTGGAGCAGAACATAAAATGCTAGAGATAGCGACAGTCCCAGTATCAGAGGGGGATTTAGAGCTATGGTGCCAGTCCTTCAAAATGGCATGTGTGAAGAGGAAGGGGAGGGAGGTGGTGTCCTCTGGAAAACCAGCTCTCAGAGTCTTCCTCTTACCTGGTGAGCTTAGAGACTGCCCTCAGGGCCCTGGAGGCCCCTGGTGCAGCTGCTGAGGACAGTGCCTGGGACACAGGAGACTTGGTAAAGGCTATTTGCTTGATGGACTCCAATCCCCAAAGTCATTCCTCTGACCTCCAGGCCTCTACTATGAAAGGAAAATCTGCCTGACAGTGACTCTGGAGAAGATGGATGATAAATAGCAAGTTACCGAGGGAAGATTGTGGAACTTGGAGGCCCTGGAGTGTGTTTCTGTGTCACTGGGAAATAAGATAGGCCCATATGGGAAAATAGCAAACAACAGAGGAGAATGAAGTCCAGGCCAGGTCAGCCACAGGGGATCAGAGGGGATAGTCTGGGACACCCAGAGAAGGCTTCCTAGTGAGAATGGGTTCTGACCTTCAAGGCACAAGTGACCCTGATCTATGTCAGGGACTCTTCTTCTGGGGTACACAGAGCCCTTGGTAATTGGATGGGGGTTTTCAGGCATCTGTGAACCTGAGATCGGAATAATGCATCTTTATTTTGACTTATTTCTCATTGAAATGGAATCATTATAGCAGCTCTCTTTGTGGTGGCAAAGAATTGAATAGTGCCATGATGCCCGTCGGTTGGGGAAGGGCTGAACGAGTTTTCTACAGTCATGGTGGAATACTACTGTCGTATAAGGAATGAGTTAAACTTGGAAAGACTTGCATGAAATAAGGAAGCGCAAAATAAGCAGAACCAAGACAAGGTAGTTCACAGGAACAGCGACCTTGGTTTAAGAGCAACTCTGAATGACTGAGCCATGTTGGTGATTACAAACACAAATAACCACAAAGGAAATATGAAGGAAGGTGCTATGTGCATCCAGAGAGAGAAATGATGAATGGAATTGTGTGTCAAATGAGTTCACATGGACACAGAAACACACATTATCCATGTTTGGATCTAAAGTGGTCCTTCTGTAAGACTGGGGGATGGGAAGGAAAAGGGGAAACAAGAAAATTACTTGATAACATCACTGTATATTTGATAGGAAGAGCAAGTTGGGCAAAAGAAGTTTGCAGTTTCATGTGCAGTCACAGTTTTATTGTACTGCATTGGGAAATGCTTGTTTTAGTTCAGAAATTCAAAATGAACCAAAATTTCAGCAGTAAAAGCTACTAGCACTGGCTCATGTCAGCTCCAGGCTAGGCAGCAGGGACTAAGCCAGAGGCTGGGCCCTGGTTGAGGGGATTTATGGATTGTTTAGCACATCCAGAACCCAGTTTCCTGGAGCCACTCTCCATGAGGAGAAAAGAAGAAAAAGATAGGGCAAAGTGCTAATAGGGAAAGAAATGGGACAAAAGGCCCGTCTTTGGTCTTTTCATCCCTTCCAGTAATTCCCTGCCCTATCCTGGAGTCCTTATTCCTCCCAAAGGCATTGAAGATCTGATGCTGCTTAACAACATTTGTCTGATAGCTCAGGTTCAATGTTGGGATGAACTGAGGCCCTCAGACATCATACAGAAAGGAAGTTTACTTTGTCCTGCCACAGCCAGGAGATGTCAAGGCCACACAGTCATTTTTCTGTATATGGAGCCTCTCATCTGCAGGTGGAAACTTGTCTGGTGAACTTGTAGGGTGTGCATACTGGAGAAAAGCAATCAGCTTGAAAGGACCCCAATTTCATGTGGGTGGGACTCTGGCTACCTTTGGATGACCAGAAAGCTGCCTCAAGGGAGTAAAGAGCCAATCAAATGCTAGGGGCACCTTTATTGCCTTCTAGATAAATTCCCTTGGTCGTTTCATATCAGCCACAAAGATCCATGGAACTTCCCTTTTTTAAAAAAAATATTCATTTATTTAAAGCAATGAGTTAAGTGATTGGCTCAAGGTCACACAGGTAGGCAATTATTAAGTGTTTGATGCTGGATTTGAACTCAGGTCCCCCTGATGCCAGGTCCAGCACTCCATCCACTGCGCCACCTAGCTGCCCCTGATCCACAGAACATCTAAAAAACTTTTGCACATGTCCTAATTTTTAGGATTTTGTTAGACCATTGTCCAAGTCAAGGGAATCCCAGACATGAAGACAAATACTTTACCTCCCCATAGAGTAGCCAAAAGGAAGAAAAAATGAGGATGAGAAAAGTCAGAAAATCTGGACTTTGTCTTTCTTGTGTCAAATGTTATAATTTTATATTCATTAATATATGTGTAATGACTTTAATAATAATAACTTAGTTTCTAGAGATCCCTTGAACATGAAGGTTCTAGGCCTTGGGAAACAGTAAAAATAGGGGCCAAGAATCATCATTTTAATCATAACAGGTTCCTGCATTTTCCCTGAATTTTGCTTGCCTGTCTTAAGTGAAGGGGATGAGTATAAACTTGTCCTTCCCTGATGCCCCCAAACTAAACAATCAACCCCAGGTGTTTTTTCACAGGACTCCTCTTTGGATGATCACAAAGGGTGTCATCTTTGTATTGTCCTGCCTGGTGGACTGGGACCGGCAGGATCCCTCAAGCCCCACATCTGACTTTTCTATGATCCCCCTGTGATCGTGGATGAATGTCCTGGTTCCAAAACACCAAGGGGGAGTTCCTGGGCATGGAGTAATCCTGTGACTTACACATTGGATCCATATAAAAAGAGAGTCATTAATAAACCCCATCTAAGGTACTGTCTCTGTCTCTGACCATCTTTGTCAGGACAGGATAGAGTGGGGGCAGTAAAAATGGAGGGCAACATTCATTGGTGACAGTGATTCTCTAAGCTGGCTGAGGTGGACATTGATAACATTACTGCATATTTGATAGGAATAGCAAGTTGGGCAAAAGAAGTTTGCAGTTTCATGTGCAGTCACAGTTTTATTCTACTGCATTGGGAAATGCTTGTTTTAGTTCAGAAATTCAGTAGCTGATCTGGAACAAAAGGACCTGGGAACCTTGTTCCAGAGTTTTCTACCTGGTGAGTTCAAAGGCTTCTGGCCCAAACTCCACTATCAGATCAGCCTTTGATCAAGCTCCCCTTTCATTGTGAGGAATGTGATAGAGGACCTGTTGGTGACCAGGATCACCCTGGGGTAAGGCCTTTCTTTTGTTCTTTCTGTCTGGCACAAGGCTTGGTAAAGTTTTTGCCTGTGTTGTTTTGTTTTTTTTTTATGTTTTTTTTCTCATTGCTGCATGCATAAGCTTTTTGGTAAGAATTGCTGACTTGGTTGGTTTTCTGTATGATATTCAACTGGTGGTTGTGGACATCTTTACCATGGTTAGAGTTACAGGACATGAATTCGTGTAGTTTAATTGAATTGCTAGCACCCGGGGGATTAATTTGATTTACGTATTTGTATTTGTGCTGTTATATGCCACTATGTTGTCCTTGTCTTGTGTGCAGTTGTGAGTTAAGTGGTTGCATTATCTTTGAGTGTCGGCCTTTAACATGGGGCAGTTGTGTGGTAAACATTCAAACAAAAAAATACATTTATTAAAAAAATTAATTAAGGTTTGGTTTTAAGACGACCACAGAATTATTTCTTTGAGATTTATACTTTGGCACAACCCGAAAACTTGACTTTGAGCTGGTAGGTTCATAAATATAAATGTGCAGCTTTTCAGTTTCCTAATAGCCTTTGGTAAAGGCACCAGAAAAAGCTGCAATGGATGCCCTTCCATTCCCTCCCACTTCTGCAAGATGGTGGAGATGAGCTTCCTCTCTGTCCAGAGATTCAGTAAAGTACTCCGGATGAAACAATGAGAGGAAGGAGACTGGCCTGCTCACATCTTTATTACTCAGATCAGAGGAGTGATAAAGAAAAGTGGGAAGATGGAGGACTCCTAGAAATCCAGGCAAGCATGCCCCAGGTGGGGCCAATGTAAGTCAAGGGGAATCTGAATTTTGAACCGCTCCTTTCTTGTTACAGTGATAGTGGGGACATCTGTTGATATTCTTAATGTTTTGAGGAATTTTGAGAAAAGTTGGCATTTTTTATTCATTTGAGGAAGTGACAAACCTTTTCTTTAATAATAACTCGGGATAACAGTGATGGTTCCCCAGTCATTGTAAGGTCAGCCAGAGACATATGAGGAGAAGGTTCTTGGGGATTTTTGTTTTAAAAATGCGAATCCGAGATCCTTGTCTTGTAGCAGGAAAGTCTAATGTCTGCATCTAGCCCAAGGTTTCCTTAAGTGATTCTGGGAAAATCCCTTCCCTGTTGTTCCAGGTCTGGTTCAGGAAGCTCCTAAGCCTGTCAGTCAAGGGCTCCATCCAGTCCCAGAGAACTTTCCAGATCTCCTGGGTCCTGATCCAGGTGAATGAAGGAGCCTCTGCTCTGCCCCTCAAAGAGGACATCACTAGACCCCAAAGGGCCTGGTGGCTACTGCTGTTGGTTCTTGGGCAATTTGGTTTGGTTTTTATTTATCCATTAGATCTTGGCTTAGAAAACTAATGCTCTTGCCTCAGTTTAATATTCGCACCTGAAATGTTTCCATTGCCCACAGTATGCTGAGACGTTCCCAGGACTCATGTAAACAGCAATTTGCTATTTTGGTAGTAGGTTGTGTGAACCATTATTTTCTGAGGCTAAACATTCAATCACAAAAAAAGTGAGTCTATCCATGAAGTTTTATTCTCTGGCATCTTACCATACCCCAGCCCTGATACAAAGTGGCCTGGCTTATTTATATAGAAAAGGCAATGACACCTAAAATTGTGTGTGGTCAACCCTTCAGGAAACACATTAAAACACATGGGGGCAGTTAGGTGGCACGGTGGATAGAACCCTGGCCTAGAGTCAGGAGGACCTGAGTTGAAATGTGGCCTCAGACACTTAATAACTGCCTATCTGTGTGACCTCTGCAGGTCACTCTTAACTCCATTGCCTTAAATAAATAAAAATTTACTAAAGAATACAAGGAGAAAACAATTTAATTTATAACCAGCCCACAACGTCTGCCCTCTGCTAAGAAATCTGCTAAGGATTCAGTGAAAAGGGAGACTATTGCATGCTGTTCTAGACTAACCAGCCCAGGTCCTGCTTCCTCAGGAGGGTCTCTACAGTGTGTTCTCTAGGGACCTGTCAAAGCTTGCATCTGCAGTCAGGGAAACCAGGTTGTGGGATACAGGCAGAATTGGCTTTCAGATGTACATCTATAGGGACACAGATCTTGAGAAGGTCAGAGTTAACATGCAGACTCATAAACCCTCACTAGAGGCTGAGAAAGCAAAATTTTCTCAGAAATATGGGACTGAAAACAAAAAACTTAGATAAAATGAGGTGAGACACCAGAGTTCAATCTGGGCTCCCCTTCAACAGGGCAAGTGTGTGCAAGCATCTCTTAGATGAAGGACACCAGGCCTCCAGGCCAGGGCAAGGGAGGGCCTCCCCTCTGCTGCTCAGTCCATAAGCAGCCCCTGGACCAAGAAGAGTTCCCCTCTGGAGAGATCGAGAGAAATTCAAAGCAACTGCCTTGGGAGACTCTTTTCAGGCCTCCTTTCCATCTATCTTATTTTTTTTTACTTTACCTGGAACACTGATGCAATATTCCACTGCCCAGGATTTTCACTAAAACAGTTCAAGCCTCAGAGTAGTGGACACCAGCTCTGTGCCCAGTGTCTGCCCCAGGACACAGGAGGTTGGCAGCTCCACTGGAAGGAACTGTGGTGTGGATTGGGCCCAGGCAGTGAAAAAGTAGGGACTTGAGGAGAAAATTGAAAAATGTTCTAAATGTCATTCGTGCAGAAATCAGGTGAAGTCTTGAGCCATGCTGGCTATAAATTTGGTAAGATAATCGACTGGGAACCAGCCTTGCTGAGGCCCAAGTAAAAAGTAGGAGACACCCCCTAGAATTCAAAATACCCTAATCTAAGTTTAACAATGCATTTTTTTAAATTTTTCTGATGAAATTACTGTTTAAACACAGAAGCCAAAGGACCCATTAGGATTTCCTGGAGTTACCTGAGGTGTTACTGCAGTCAGTAGGTCCCAGGTGAGTCCCAGGCCTGGGGCCTGACCCTGCTTAACAACAGGTCTACACTCACACATCACTGAACACTTCGGAAAGGAGGGATACTTTAATGGTCATAGAGCTGGAACATGTACCAAGGACAGAATGACACTTTTCTGGATATGGAGCCTCTCATCTCCATGTGGAACCTTGTCTGGACGACAAGGCAGGCTGCGGTGACTCCACAAAAGCCACCAAGTGAATGTGGATGGGAGTTTGGGAGGCTTTATATAATCTATAAGGGAGACTAGAGTCAATCAAATGCTAGGGACGGCACTTTGTTTATGGCAGACCACAGTATGGAGATCTGTGTCGACTCATGGTTATCAAAACTGACAGGTAGAAAGCAGAAATTGGTACCAGAGGGCCCCCCCCACTTAGGAAGGAATGAAGGAAGCCCACCGCAATCCCAATCCATCTGCATGATTAGGGTACAGGTGGCCCTGGCAGGAGAGGGTGACAAATGGAGGGGATATATAGATCACGCCCAATTTCCCCATGATTCCTGTCCATGATATCTCCTTGCTCATACAGGACCAAGAGGTGTTGGCTCTAATTTAAATCTCTTAGCTTTAACACCTTCTGCCTTCTCCACTCCTCCCTCTGGGAGTCAAGGGAATATCCCAGGTGTGGAGATTTTAGTGAGACCAATATAGCTACATCTCCAAAGCACCATCCCTTTTTATTGGAGGGGTCAGTAGCTTTAATCCTTCAGTCCTGGCCCCCGAGGCCCCTAGACAGGCCATTTCATTTGACCCATTTGACCCACTAGAGACAAAGTCCTGATGTCCTTTAACCCCTTTTGACCATGTGGCTCTTAGCCAAGTTCCCTCTAGTCTGCTGGTTTCAGATGCTGTAGATTTATTCACCTCCAGGAAGAGAGAATGTTCTGTTGGTGTAAACACACCCAGTCCTGCCACTTATCTACCTGAGGTGGAATGTGAGAATTTAAATCAGGACTGTAAAATATGTATGGAAGCTTTGCTTCCTCCCCTCCCCCCAGACCCTGAGAGAACTTGAAGGAATCTCCTCTAGAAGGAGCAGACATGGTCTGATACTGTGATGGATCCTGTTTCAGAAATGAGAAAGGCGCCTTGGTGGCCGGCCCTGGCATCACCACCAGCACAGCAGGGGCTGCAACTTCCTTGTTACCTGAGGCCCATTCAGCTCAGGTCCAACCTGAGGTGGTAGACACCAGCTATACTTGGGTTGGCTCATGCTTTAGGGATGTCCTGGAAACATCACGGTTTCCTCCCCTCCTCAGGACAGCCCAGGTAGTATCAGAACCAGGTTTTCTATCTATTGGAGTAATTGAAATTCCAAAGGACATTGGAGAAACAGCATTCAGGCCCATGGAAATGACTTGGCTGCTCAAAGTGGAGCTTTAACCCCTTTAATTCCTGAGGAAATTGTTCAGGAAGGAAAAGTCCCCCAAAGTTCAGGCTCATTGCTCAATTCATCTGGCATACGCTCTTTTTATAAGTTTTTTTTTTTTTGCAAGGCAAATGGGGTTCAGTGGCTTGCCCAAGGCCACACAGCTAGGTAATTATTAAATGTCTGAGACCAGATTTGAACCCAGGTACTCCTGACTCCAGGGCAGGTGCTTTATCCACTACGCCACCTAGCCACCCCTAGCACACCCTCTTAACCTAACCAAAGAAGAGATAGCCACTGCTCAGACATAATGCTTTTCACAAACCAGGGAAGACCTCAAGAGGAGGACATCAACTGGATAAGCATTCAGGACTATGGGTTGGCCCAATGGACTTATAGATCTCCCTAAGAATCTCCCCCTCCCTGTAATGGAATACCTTCATTCATCATGTCATTGAGCACCCACCAAGCTGGTAGAGCTGGCTGGAAAACACTGGTGGAAGAGTTCTCACAGGGCTGCCATCACTGCCTGGGAGATGTGCCTCAACCTAGCCCAAGCCACTAAAGCTAGCTCCAGGACAGATTACTCTGCATGTACCTTTTTCAAATCTGAAAGAAGAATGAAGGCCAAGTACCACCTGCCCCACATTGGAAACATGACTTGTTATGGTCTGCATGTTTTCTTGGTGGGTGGAGAGCAGTCCCTGGGACAGAAACACTTTCTTATAGAAAAAACTTATTTCATTATGGAGGGTTCCTAGAGCAATGCACCATGATAGACATCCCCATGTCACAGGAGCTTCATTGGCTAAGCTGTTTTTATTCTGACCAATTACTCAACAACTCCTCTGTCACTTCCAATGTGTAGGAAGGGCTGAAAGAATGAAGGGGAAATTTAAATCCTTGCATCTGAGGAGCTAGGTATTCCCTGGCCCAAAGCCCTTCTTTTAGCGTTGCTAGGTCTCAGATCCAGATTGTTTGGTTCTCATAAGTTCAGTCCCCATGAAGTAGTAAGAGGACTCCCACTGCCACCGCACCCCTGGATGGGAAGCACAGACAGACTCCCTCCTGCCGTGCTGTATTGGTTCCCACAGGAAATATCAGTCTTACCAACTTGTTTCACAGTCCAATTCTTTAGAAGCCCAGGTGAGACTCTGCCTTGATCCCATCCAGTCAACAGGTCCACTGGAAAGGACAGCTCCAAGCTCACTACTTGTAGCCATGAAGGAGAAATCCTTTTGAAAACTTGCTCACCACTTCCAATGCTGCCAGGCCCTGGGGAGTGGAGGCCTGGATCCACCTGAAACACCTTCAAAGGGCAGCAACACCCACCTGGATTGTGGAGTCCACAGGTGACCTAGCCTTGAAAATACAGTGCGTCTAAAGCAGCGGACGTATGAGGTCGACACTGACCCAAGAAACCAAACTTGGGCCAAGTCACTCAGTCTTTAAACTAAGATTTTCCTTCTCCTGGATAGTGTTCCTCTAGTTTTAATGAATCACAGAAGGAGTAATTTTTTTCTAAATATACTAAAGCTTCACATAACACAGGACAGGTAATGATCACCTTTTGCTGTTAAAGGATAAATGACAGGCACTATCATTTGGTTTGAGTTTTGACTCCCAGGATGGTGTCTGAACTGTCATCAAACCTATAATAGAGAATGGCCTGTGTGATGGTTTCAGGACTGCTAAAGTGCTGATCTGGAAAAGGGTTTTGGGGAAAACAGCCTGGGACACAGGCTAAGTAGGCTGCTCTTGACTCTGTTTCCCTGTGATGCACTCTTCTTTCTGGAAAGGGAGAATTGCCCACCTGGCGAATCTTGAGCCCTGTTTTTGACAGTCTGTGACAATATAATTGACTGTCAGATTAGACTCATGTTGGGAATCCATCCGAACAAAGGGAGTTTTTTTTAATTGACCTGTGACAATTTATCTAACATTATCCAGGCTTTTTCTATGCCATCTCTAACCTGGTCCTTACAAAGCAGGCCAGAGGCTGAGGGCTGGTGCATCAGATAGCACTTTATCAATCATGTCTTTTGTAGGGAACCAATTTGTGAATCTTGGGATTGCCCTGGTCCCTGGAGCTCTCCTTGCAGTTCTGGAGCCAGATATTAGCTATATGATCAGACCTGGGCAGGGGGATTTTAGAACATTCAGATTTGGGACTTGAGGGATCTTCCCAGGCCACATCCAGCATGCAGGACATTACAACAATGACATTACTCGTGACCCTCCAAGGAGGAGTCCTGTGAGTATAATTGTATTGTATAATCTGGGGTTTTAGGCAAAAGAGGGGTTACATCCTGATACATTTCACTTATCCTGGAAGAGCACAATTCAGGGAAAATGCAGGACCTGTCATTGTTCTCCCTGGCCCAGAGGCTGCCTGCCAAAAGGATTTCTAGAAACGAAATGATGATTCTTAAATTCATTGGAAGTATCATATTACTCAACAGAAGAATCATCATTCTTGACCTCTGTTTCCAAACCTTGAAATACTTGAAGACACCCCTCTAGTCTCTTCAATGGCTGCTCCTCTCCTTGGGGAAACATTCCCAGTTCCTCCCACCAATTCTCTACAGCAAGTTTTCTGGTCCCTTCACCAGGCCGGTCCTTGTCTTCTAGCCATGTTCCACCAGACACATTTTCTATACCTTTCTAAAATGTGGAGCCCCAGCCTGAACTGCAGATGTGGCCTAACGGAGGCAGCTTGGGGGGGGGGGGTAGGGACAAGGACCATTCTGAGAGAGGAGAGTCCAAACCACTGAGGGAGAGAAGGACTGAGGAGACTTCTTCCTGATCTTTCACAGGGGATCTGTCCCTGAAAGAATGGAAGAATCCAAGGACTTGTCTCCATTCTTCCTAGAAAACTGGTGGACCAGACAGTCCAACCGCAGAGAAGGGAGGCTCAGGGAGAAATGGCAGGAATTGGTTGGTTTGTTTTTGAGGAAAATTATTTTAGGCTCCTTTGGGATCAAAATAAGAAAGATGAGGCAGAACTTGGTCTGAATAGTCTGAGAGCAGAACCAGATAAAAAACTGAATTATTCTCCTCTCACTGCCTTTCCACATAGTGTCATTTCTCATGGGCATTTCAGGCCAGCGTTGTCTCTAGACACACATGGGGTGCAAGAGGCTGGGATTTACATGGATAGGGTCAAGCTGATTCTGTTTTTCTACTTCCTATCTCTATGCCTTTGGACAAAGCTCTGAGCATCATTGGTCTTCACTTTTGCCATGCGCAGAATAAAGGAGATCATCTCCAAGGCCCTTTCCAGTTTTGTCCACATGATCTCCATCACATTTGAAGCTGACTGCTTTCCTGCTTGGGTCGATGGGACAAGAGGCTAAGGCTTCCAAAGGTGCCCAGGCTGTGTTTCTGTAAAAAGCAACTCTAGGAATTCATCTTTCATCTGCTGGGGAACTCAGAACCCATCACAAACAGAAACATTCCTTCGTGTTCTAATAATTCAGTTCTTTCTTTTTTTATTTTGAAGCTGATTTGTGTCTGACTCTGTGAGATATTTGGGGTTTTCTTAGAAAAGAAATCGGAGTGGTTCGCCACTTCCTTCGCCAGCTCGTTTTGCAGGCAAATCGAGTGACGCGACCTGCCCAGGGTCACCCAGCTAGTCTGTCCAAGGATTTGAACTCAGCTCTGCTGACTTTAGCCCTGGGTTCTACCCCCTGGGCCACAGACCTGTCCCTTTTATGGGAGACAAGACCCTTTCCTCTGGCTCCAGATTCCATTTCCAGGACTGATTTCTCCTTATCCTTGGGCCCCTCGGTGGCCCACAGGCCTGGGCAGGTCCCGAGACTTCCCTGAGTCAGAGCTGGGATGGATGGGGGTGGCAGCAGCCCTCCCCCACTGGCCAGCTGCAGACCTCCTCAGTCCTCGGACTCCCTGCACTGGTGGGCAAGGCCTCTTCCCGATTCTGAGGAGGCAAGGGTCCCGCTGCGGAGGGCTGGGGGGCAGGAGGGGTCCGGCGCTGCCCCGGGTCCGAGTGGCCCCAGATCCTCAGAAAGAGGCGGGCACTGAAGGCCGGCTTTACTCCCACCTGTAGTCTTTGGGTCGCCGAAGCTGGGCCGGCTCCTTCTGCCCGGACACCAGTGACGTCATGGCGCTACATTGGCTCTTGGGTGGCAGAGCCCCGGCCCAACCAATCGGGAGTTAAGGTTGCTCCCTCTCTCCCTCCAGTGATCTGCGCCTCTCCGCCCATGACCTTGGAGCCCTCCTGGGCTCCCTCTTTCTGGGGGGCCTGACTGTGAGGGTGACCCCGGCGGGTCAGAGGAGACCAGCAGGGAACGGCCCCTCGGGATCGGACGCAGCATGGGGGGGGGGGGTCTTAGGGGCAGGTGGAGGGGGCTCTTCCCGCCCCCAGCCAAGGGGAGTTTCCCGAGCCCGGGACGCTTAGTCTCGGGGGGGGGGGCTGCTGGATGGAAGGATTCTGGGGGGCCAGCAGCCTGCCCCCCCGTGTGGGCTTGGGGGGGTTGGTGTGGGTGCCTGCGTTTGGGGGTGGTGAGGGCAGGGGACACTGAGGCAGCGCGGCCCAGCACTGGATGGCGGCCACCGCCCTAGGGCCTTCGTGTGCAGCGGAGCCCCGGGGAGAATCGGGACGGCTTTGCTAAGGAGCCAGTTCAGGGGCAGAGTGTGGGGATTGTGGGGGGCGGGGGAAGAGCAGGAAGACCCTGAGTCCAGCCAGACTGAGCCGGCTCCGGTGGCCTCGATGTCCCCGAGAGCTGCAGCTGCAGGAAGACGCTGAAAGGACAAGGGCCGGGAGGAGGCAGCCCCCCCCCCGCCGTCGGGGCCCCGAAAACTCTTTGGCAAATGGGAGAGGAGCAACCATTGGACGCCCCTCGAGTGCAGAAGCATGGGCTGGGGGAGCAAAGGGAGCGGGCTGGCCAGAGGAAGCCCCCAGGAGCCTTAGCACGAGACTTGTCACCCCCCATGGGAAGGAATGACCTGGATGAAGAAGTGGACAGCGTGCAGGAAACCTTGGCTGTGGTGCCCTCCACTCTGGACTCAGTGGTGGGACAGTGGCCTCCCCCTACGGCCCCTCCTCCTCACTTCAGTCCCCCAAGGTCCCTGGTACAGGCCCTTCCTTTGTAGCTTGGAGGCAAGTTCTCACTTCTCTAGGAAACCTGTCAGTGTCCTTAGAAGGGTGGGATTCCCTAAGAGGGCTTCTCAAGGTAAGGTCAAAGTCAACATTCTTCATGACAATGCCTCCCAGGATCCTGCTGGGAAAATAGCAGACCAGGAAACTCTCTGGGGCTGGGCACCCATAGAAAGAGCCCTCAGCTATTGCTGGGAGCTTTGGGTTCCTCATTCCTTTGTGCTTAGGCAATAGGGATGTGGCAAAGCTGTTGAATGGGTGCCATTTGGAATGCTTGCCAGTGGGGCCTTTTTGGCTTCAATTGTTGCTATAATGTTCCTAGTTTTGGTTTCTGTCTCCTAACTCAGAGAGCCAATGGCTTGGGGCAGGCCAGTGACTAGTGTGGTGACCTGCATTGGCAACTGGCTTGGACAAGGAAGGAGAAGGTAATTCAGGGCCTTTGAAGTTCTCCCAGCTGTATGGGGAGAATCACAGGCCTCTCCCTGCTGGCTATTGGCTAGCTACCTGCTGGGGAGCATCTTCTGACATACCTGGGATCAGCATTGCTTCAATGGGCACAGGTGTCGTCCCTTTTCTCGTTGAACATACTGAAGGCATCAGATGTTCATCCTCAGCATGAATTAGCTCAAAATCAGCTCTGGGCCTGGACTGAAGAGATTCAGAGAACAAAAGCAGCATCTGTATGTGAAAATGAGACGATTCTACAGTGACAAAGTGTGTCACTGTGCCACGTGCTAATGGAGGCAATGGGGTGGCTTTGAGGATACCTGGGGTTTTCTCCTTGTTTGTTGGTCAGACATCCATTTCCATCTGGGCTCCCCTCTATGTCACAAGTGAAGATCATTTCGACGACAAAAACCTGGGGATTTCTCCACTGTGTTTGGAGGAATCATCTGAGGAGGGTTCATGGCTGTGGGCTCTGACGAGTTGTTAAAACAGACTCCTGCCTGTGGCCTAATGCTGCTCCTAGCAGCTCTGCTGCGCTATGTGATCCCTCTGGTCAGTAACATGGGCCCAGAAGCCCCAGTAGCTACACTCCTGATCGGCGAGCTCCCGTCCATGGTCCTTAGGCACGGATCACAGCTGCAGTCTCTGCTGACTTGAGTTGGAAGGGGAACTCCAAAACCTTCTCCTCATGGGTGGTTGCTGCCTTAGGTCCTCTCCTGGCTGGGCTGATTTCACCCTCTGGATGAAATGATGAATTTTATATATGGATGGCAGCGGAAGTCACCACCTTATGTTCTACCTGCGCCTTATCCAGCTGGAGCTTTGCAGCACAGGATCCATGGCCAGAGAACAGCTTCACTTTAAGGACACTGGGCAGTTCAGAAAGAATTTGGGGGAGAATCTGTCCTTACCAGCCACAAAGAATGCTCAAGACAGAGCAACATAACAATGTCATGTTTAAAAATGTGCTTTCTTCCCATCCATTTACACAAATAACTGAAAGAGATCCCAAAGCAGCTGTTTCATCCTTTTTTTTTATTTTGGTAAACACAGACTCTGAAGATGATACAGTTCTCAGAGAGAAAGGTGCTGCTGAGAACTTCAGTGAGGGGCAGGAGGAGAAGAGCCCAGGGGCTTGCCAGCTTTATTTTTAATCCAATGATGTGAATATAACTTAAGAAAAGAATCAAGATTTGCTTTGGCCATGGATTGAAGAGAGAGCCATTGTCATGTCTGTTGGTGATAAAATATGGCATCATTTGCACACTATGCCAGAAGGAACTCCCCCCGCACATCTGTTTCTTCTCTCCCAAGAAGCAGCATCATTTCCCAAAGTGTTGGTCTGTTGTATTCAATGTCCCTGCCACAACCTGGCAAAGAGATCAGAGATATAAAAGCATGTCCATCCCAGGAGAGGAGTCTCTCCTTATTGCCCCCCATGAAATGATGTCACCAATGGCAGAGACCAGGCAAGCAGCCCATCCTGGATGGCTGGGAGAAGACGAAACTGGCTAATGAAGTCAGAGAAGCCCCTGGAAGCAGCACTGATTTTTCTGGGAGGTTCCCAGCTTTAGAAGTCCTCTGGGCCTGTCAAGGTCAGGTTTTCAATGTCCATCCAGCTCCACCAGAGAATTTTTCTGTGAAATGTGTTCTATTCGTATTAAATGAAATTAAATGACATTTTGTTAGTTATGAAAAAGGGAGAAAAAAGAGCTTCCTAGAGGAGGGTAGAAGTGGTGGATGAGTTGAGGACACCAGGAAGAGGGGGCTGGAGGCAGAGGGGGGGCAGAGATGGGCCCGGGGCACTAGGGCCTGCCTGGGTGGTGGGTCAGTAAGGTACTACTGCTGCTGATCTCCAAGCACTATTGTCCTGAGAATTAGGAGGGGCAGGAGCAGGGTTTGGGGGACTGCATGGCTCCAAGTCCAGTGTCACCCAAGGGTCTCTCCCCCCGGGGCTTGGACCCAGACTGCGGACCATCGGGGTCGAGGCTACGTGGTCCCTGCCTGAGCCTGACCTCGGTTCCCTCCTCCCAGGCTCTCCCTCCCTGAGGCGGGAGCCCCGGGCCCAGCTCGGGAAGGCCTGGAACCTCTCCGAGGCCACCCGACTCCAAGGGAGGAGCCGCGGGCACCGCCCATAGAGCTGATGTTCCTGGTGGACCCCAGTCCTGGGAGCCGGAGACGCGGGGCAGGAGGTGCCAATCCGGATTGACTGAGGGAACCTATAGACGGCCGTCTGCTACTACAAACAGAGCGAGGCGGTGCGTGACTTGGGGCCGGACCCGAGACGGGGACGAGGAAGGGAGGCCGGTCCGAGCCCTCCCAGGGTCTCCCCAGGCAGAAGCGGGTCCTGGGGACCATCCAAGGTGAGGTGGGGGGACGGGTCCTGGACTCAGGGCCCTGTGGGAAGGGGCGGCAGGCAGGGCATGTATGGCAGCAATGTCTCCCCCTCCCACGGCTACTTTCGGCTGTGGGGTGGCCGGGGAGCCCTCCAGATGGGAGCAGCGAAGCCCCACGGGAACCCCAAGCGCAAATGGGAGGCGAGGGGGGAAGGGGAGAGAGTTAAACCCACCGGGAGGAGGGCTGGGGGCTGGGGCTGCTGAAGCCCCAGGAGATGGCAGGGGCGCTGACTAGAACAGGTACCCCTAGCCTCTTCCCGTGGGCTCGGCACTCAAGGCTCCCCCCTTGCAATCCACCCCCCTTCTGCCTGCCTCACTGTGCAGGGAGCCCTTAGAAAGGGTAAGACCGGCTTGGAGATTCCCCCTCCCCCCACCTTGGATGTTGCACTGACTTCTGGGAGCTTGTTCTGTGTGAAATGATGGAGATACAGGGAAGGGAACAGCAACAACATCGACAGCAGTAGCAGTAACCCTTCTGGAGCTCGTCCCACAATGCTGCAGACACTGGCTCAGCCCTGACCAGGGCCACCTCACTGGAGCCTCTTACCACCCTCATTCCTGGATCCTTGGGGCTAGGCAGTGAAGCTCTGCAGTCCTCAGGAGAAACCACAGCAGCTTTCTGGATTGGTAGACAACTTGGTTCCCCCACTCATTGGGTCACTGGAAAGTGGGGAGAGGACACCCTCAGATCCGGGACCGAAGGAGCAGAGGCCTGGGCCCTCAGTTTGACAGCAGGAGAAGCCTTTCCACGTGGCTGCTGGAAGAAGGGGTCCCCTTTTCAGCACCCACCCCAGAAGGGGCTGCATGCTGCCAGTGGGGAGGTCCCAACAGTCCTGGCCCAGGTTGCTTCCTCAGCACCCTCCACTTGCACCACATCTTCCACCGAGTGGGCATCTATGTTTTCACAGGAAATGTCTATTTTGTTTTCACAGAATTCTCTTTAGACATGAATTCTCACACAATTCATCCCAGAAAGAAAATTCTGTTTAGTACACACTCACACACACACACACACACACACACACACACACACACACACACACACACAAAGAAACACACACTCACACAAACACAGACATACACAAAAACATATACATATCCACAGACACACACACACACACACACACACACACACACACACAGACACAGAAACAGACACACAAACAGACAGATACACTTCCATAGGACCAGGCACCACCTACCAACTGAACCTTAGTGCCAATACAGGAAGCGAAAGAGGTAGAAAGTTCAAGGACAGTCAGGGCCTCCAGGCTGTGATGAAGGGGAAGGAGCCAGCAGGCAAGTGTGGGGGAACAGATCATCCCCACTGGAGTCCACAGCAGCTTGAGCTCACCTGTGGAGGTAGCTCTGCTGAGCAGTTGCCCACCTAACCAGCAGGGCTGTGAAGAGCAGAGGGTTTCAGGAGAGTGGGGGCATGCCTCCGGCACCCCCAAGTCCTGTGCTGTGCAAATGGCCCTGGAAAACTCTCTTACGGAGAGCCACTGGAATAATAGGAACAGTTAATGAGGACAGAATTCTAAAGCTTGCTGAGCACTGGAAGAGATTATCTCACATGACTCTCAGAATAAGGGAAACTGAGGCTGAGGGAGTGCAGTGACTTAGCTGAGGGGACAGTGACTTTGAGGAGAGTGCATATTTGGACACAGTATACACAGACCTCTGCCAAAATTTCTGTCCTTTGGATTTTCACTTTCACTGGTTGTTTTCTTGCCTAGGGCTCTTTGATCTATGTGGGTTTTTTTTTAACATTCACTCATTTATGTGGGACCTGAAACACAAGCACAACTTTATTTTGTTTTATTTTGCAAAGCAATGAGGTTAAATGACCTTTCCAAGGCCACACAACTAGTTAATTAAGTGTCTGAGGCCCATTTTGAACTCAGGTCCTCCTGACTCCAGGGGCAGAACTCTATCCACTGTGCCACTGAATAGTTAATCAATTAAGCTCTTCCATGTCCCTAGTATAACCTGAAAAAAAATATTAAAACAGGTCAGGGGCAGGGTGACCTTGTAGTAAAACACCCTTGTAATTGGGAACCTAACCAGTCCCCTATAAGAAGGACAGAGTTTCTTGGGAACGTGGCCAGTATTGTACGCATATCCCCCTATTTCCAATTATGTGGAGAAGAAACATCCTCTGTGAAACTTGGCCATTTCCTGGATGGATCATCCAAATCCAGAGTCATGTAGCTAGCTGGCACCCAGCCTTCTTTGTTTAGAATCCTCTGATTACACAAGCCTTGCTCAGACTCCTTTGGAATCTCATCCCTGGAGAGGACACTCTGCCTGGGACCCTTCTGGTCCTTCCTGTGTTCATGGCTCTTTGAAAATTCAGAGTTCCCCAGTCTGATGTCTCACAGTTGGTGCTTCCTGGATCCCTGTTTGACTTTCTCATTGGTAACTTGCTTGATTATCTCTGATAAAAAACATTCTATCTCTTCTATTATCTTTGGTAATGTTTCCTATCTCTTTCATTATCTTCAGTTGCAAGCTTCCTTTGACTTTACCTTTGTTGTAATAATAATAATATTACTACTACTACCACTACTACTACTAATAATGAATCCCTACCTGTTTACTTTGGAGTATATCTTCCCGGGGGGTGTGAATCTGAACTAAAGCCACTAATCGCACCAATTGGCATAGAAGGCAGGATGCCATTCCTATAACCGTATTCAGGAATGAAGCCCCTTGAACAAGATATCCCGGTGGGGGAGGAGATTAGCCTTTTTCCTTTGTAGTAACAGAGTGGGCTGATGAAACTGGTGCTTGCAAAGCTGAGGGTGGCAGGATTCAGACAGTTGAACCTTAGCAAATGACAAAACATTCTGGTAGAGAAAGGCAAGGAAATGGCAGGAATCTGTAGAAGTCTGTAGTTACAGCCTAACAGAAAATGCAGGACCAGAGATAAGGCTGGGGAAGCCAAGGTGAATTTGGAAAAGGAATTAACTGAAATACCAAGTAAGTTGTCTATTCTACAATATCAGAACTTTATTTTAGGAGATCAGGAATGCCATTATCAGAGTTTAAACAGCAGAAAAGCTGCTGTCAGAATGGCCCGGTTTAAATGTAGGAAGAAAAAGGGGAAGATTGATAAAAAGAAAGTTCATACTATGGTAGGGAATGCCGCCACATAGGATTTGGCTTCTGTTGGAGCACCCCACGCTAATACCGTAGTTAAGAGGGTCCCTCCCCATACAAAACTTTGATAATGACATTATCATTTAGTGAAGCAGGCAACCCTCTGGCAGGAGTTTTGGATGAAATCTCCCAAGTGCATAACTTGGGCAACTGGAAGTATATGGATGGCAAGAAATCTCTAAATAGGAGTGGGGAGCAGGCTGCTGGTCAGTCTCGAGATCAGCACAAAACTAGAATGTCCCAAAAGGTCTGTTTATTGCCCTGCTACAAGCAGGAGAGGATAGGAATAAGATGGATGGGCTCCCTACTCCTGACTTGCTCAGGATGAATAGGAGAGGAAAAGAAGACAGGAAAGCAGAAAGAGGGAAATGAGGGCCCTCCCTATACCCAGATCTGAAGAGTCTTGAAGCAGAATAGTAGATAGAGGCCAAAGCTGGTAATGGAGATCAGATGGAGGGATGACCAGTCTCACATAAAGTTAATTAATTATACACTGGAAAAAATGATTACACAACTGATATTAAAGTGTTTATTGATACTCTGATATCTGGCAATCCTAGTAAATTTAGAAATGGAATATCCATTGTAATGACAGGCTTGGGAGGAAAAGAAACTTAGGCAAAGGAAGTTAAAATAATGATTACCCAAATGAAACAAAACATTCAGTTACCCAATGGGAATACTCAGTGGGGATTGTTCCCAATCTGCCAAATACCTATTAGGAATTGGCATTTTAAGGGTGATGACTTTCAGTTTACCTGATGGGAAATTCACCTTGCTAAAGTACAAGGGCCAACACTGACGATAAGATTTTAGCTCTACCGGGGAATCAGGGACACAGCCAAATCTTGCCCAATAACTTGTAAATGGTCCGATGCCTCTTTGGCTGTAAAGGAAGGTTTTAAATGAGTCCGTGAATCTGGTCAAGGGCAGAATGCGCTAAAATAAAAGAAGCAGAAGATGGAGTGAGGGTGAATCCAGTCTGAAATAGACTTTTTCAGTATATTAAGGGTAAATGCAAGTTGTGCCATCTGAATCCTGGGGTTGAAAGCCCTGTGAAGAAAATAATGAAAGGGTTGCAAGGAAAAATGAAGAGCTGTAGAGAAGGCTGTGTTTTGTGAGGTATGTCCAATCTATGGATGTTAAAGCCTATAGAAAGAAGCTAGGACCAGATTCGACTTTGGAAAAATAAAAATATTGCTTTTGGAAGTTTTGAAAATTGATTTAAAATCAATGTAATTTTAGAAAAGAGGACAGAGAGCCACAAGTCAACCAATAAGCTGTGGAATTTCTTCTGGGATTGTGTCACCCAGTATTGTACTAAATTGAGATGTGTCTTTAAAAGTGCTTGAGGTAATTAAAAAAATTTAGCATTAGACAGCTACCTGTAAGGGAGAATTATACTCCTTTTGAACAACATCTGGCTGCCTATGGGGCATTAACAGGAACAGAACAGATCCCTTGAAATCACATCGTTCTGTTAAGGCCTCAAATCGCTATGATGGCCTGGATAATGGGGACTCTGGTCTGTCATAAGAGGTTTCTGATGCTGTTTTGCTTGAGTCCCATTAAACATTGCTCATTTGTTTCATTAAGAATTGATGCTGTAGACAAATGGAAATAACGCTTGTGAACCAAGCCAACCTGGTGAATGTTGCTTGTTAAAATAAAATAGAGAATCCCCAGTCCAGAATTAACGTTTAGTTCGATGTTCCCTGGCATTTTTAATTGTTCGTCACTTCTAATTCCTTGTGTAGACTTTGAAATGTGTTAGGCATTTTGAAATGCTTCCTATACTCTTATCGACATGCATTTGAATGTAGCAAACACTGGGTATAGAAGGAAACCTGCTCCTCATCTGTAAAAGGAGGCCTTGTTCTAAGGATCTTACATTCTTAAGGAGGAGACACGTCGAATACTTGCATAGCATGGACATACACAGAAAATAGAATAACCTCAACAGGCAGGTACTCACAGCTGTGGGAACCAGGAATGGTCCTAGCATCCCCAGCATAGAGATGAGTCATGTTGCAAGGAGGTCATTTAAAAGAGTGCTAACCTGAGGAGGGATTGGGTGGGAGAAGCCCAGAGGAGAGGGGGGTGCCAGCTATGGATGAAAAACTTTGAGTGGCCATAGTCAGATCCAGACTTAGCCAGAAGGGGAGGAGACCAAGAAGGGTATTGCAGTAGAACCAGTTTGAGTGTCAGTACATTGTCATAACTGGCTTACCTTGATGACCCCATTTGGGGTTTCCTTTGCAAAGATGCCGGAGGGATTCAGCATTTCATCCTCCAGCTTAATTTGCAGATGAATCTGAGACAACCAGGGTGAAGTGACTTGTGCAAGGTCACACCACTATTAGTGTCTGAGCCCAGATTGGATCTTGAGTCTTCCTGACTCCAGGACCAGCACTGGATCCACTATGATACCTCTTAAATTGCCCTTCAAGAAATGATGAGGTCCTCAATCGGGGAGGGAAATTTGCGGATAAGGCTCTTGTAAGGGATGGAGAAGACACTCTTAGGTGCCGATTCTGAAATGGAATTTTGTAAAGGCAACCCCTGCACCTTCCCTCCCTCCGAGCTTGTCGGGTACTACAAGGTACACCCAACTAGCAGCTTTGTTGGTGATGGAGCTCCCCTTTTCTACCTGTCTTAGACACACACAGCTTAGCATATCTGTGCTCTGTCTCTGTCTTGTAGATTCTGCAGCAAACTTCCCTGCTGCTCTTTGTGGGAAGGCCGGAAGTCTGGTCCTCCCATGCTCAGTGTGCCTTGGACAGCCATTGCCTTTCCACCTGTGTCCTCATCTGCGATGTGGAGCCCTGGAAAGTCCATGCCAATCCATGCAACCCTGCCATTCAGCTCATTCTCAGCGGAATGCTGCTTCAGCCTCCAGATAATGGCCAAAGAGCGTGAGAAGGTGATGCCGTGGAGCTGAGAGAGGACAGGGCCCAGGAGGGACAGGCAGGGGAGGGCAGAGGTGCAAGGATGAGGTCATTGCCCATAGCATCACTCGGAAGCCGAGGGGCGCCGGCTGCCCCGGGTCCGAGGCTGCTCCGAAGCCAACCCAGAAAGACACAGGGGCTGAGGCAGGGGATGCCCTGTGTTTCTCTTTTAGGCTCTGAAGGGCGGGCTCACTGGGGGCGTCATCTGGACTCCATTTCCTATTGGCCGACAGAGCCTCGGTGCAGCCAATCAGAAATGAAGGATTCGCCCTCTCCACCTGAGGACCAGGGTGTAGTTCCCTGCCTCCCTCCTTGTCGGGGTCCTGGGCCTGAGAGCTGGAAAGGGGAAGGTGGGGGGGGGGTGAAGATCAGTACTAAGGGGCTGCCTGGAGCCTGGGCGGAGTATCAGGGGAGTGTGAGGAGCAGGAAAGGGAGGGGGCTTTTCCCGTTCCCGGGATCCGGCCCTTTATTATCCGGGGAGGGCCAAGGTTGCTGGAGGGAAGAAGGAGCGGGGTGGGGGTGGGGGTGGGGCTGCCGCCTGTTGGGCCGCAACTAGCTTTTGAGCGAAGTCTCCATGGGCCCAGGAGTCCCTGCAGTTATGGCTTCACCAGCGGAACTCTTTCCAGTGGTCCTTCTGCCCTGACTCCTGCAGTCTTTGCAGGTTGAAGGGGAATTCGAAAGCCTTCTCCCTGGGACAGCCGTCATTGGTGGTTGCTGCCTTAGGTCCTCTCTTGGCTGGGCTGATTTCCTGTCATGGCTGGAAGGATGCATTTTCCATGCGGATGGTAGCAGATGCCACCGCCATTGTCTACTGCCTGCCAGAAGGAGCTTTGCTTCATATGATCCGCGGCCAGACAAGTGCTTCCGTGTAAAGAAAGAATTTGGGACGAAGAGACTATTCACCATCCACCAAGAATTGTTGAAGACACCACACTACACACCGGGTTCATGGTGAAAAATGTGCTTTCTGCCATGCATTTTACACACATGTGTGAAACAGGTTCAAAGCCAACGGATAGGGCCTTTTTTATTTTTGTGAACACCTACAGGCTTTGAAGCTGATCTAGGTCCTAGAGAGATAACTGCTGCTCAAAACTTCAGACCAGCTACTTCAATTAAGGGCAGGAGGCTATCCCCAATGCCTGGCTCATTCATTTTCATCCAAATAATTGAGCATAACTTTAGTAAAGTATAAAGCCAAGGTTTCTGGAATGAAAAGCGAGCCATTCCCAGCTTCTTGGCGATGAAATATGACAGCATCTGAACACTGTGCTGAAAGGAACTTCCACAGCAAATGTCTGTTTCTTGTTTCACAAGAAATCTCTTTTTGAAATTAGCATGTTATATTAAGTGTTCCTGCAACAATCTGGGAAAGAGATCATTGCTATCAAAGAAATAATTTAACCAAATTTGAAAATCTGCAATCAGAACTGAACATATCAGTACCAACAAGTGTTTCTCCAACTTTTCTCTCTGTGTCTTCCATATAAATCACGTGGCAAATTGGTGTAGAATAGTGGAGCAATCTCTACTGGTTACCTAAGAGAAGATGAGACCAGCTAACTGAATCAGATCAGAAAAATGAAACCAGCTATGTGAATCCTATCAGAAAAAAGGAGGCAAAGAAAAGATTGGGAAGAGAAATGAAAGTGATGCAGGAAAATCATGAAAAAGCAAGTCAGCAACTTGTTGAAGGAGATACAAAGAAATGCTAAAGAAAATAATCTCTTCAAAACCAGTTTGGGTCAAATGGAAACAGCAGTTCAAAAGGCCAGAGAGAAGAAGAATGCCTTAAAGAGCAGAACTGGTCAGATTGAAAAGAGATACTAAAACTCTCTGAAGAAAATAATTCCTTAAAATGTGGAATAGAGCAATGGGAAGCTGATGAATTTGTGAGAAATCAAGAAATAATAAATCAAAAGCCAAAGAAGGATTAACTAGAAGAAACCATGAAATATTTCAATGGAAAAACAACTCACCTGGAAAGCAGATGGAGGAGAGAGGATGTAACAATGTTTGGGCTACGTGAAGGTCATGAATAAAAATAGACCCTAGGTTTTATTTTTCAAGAAATTCCCCAAGAAAACTTCCCTGATGTACTAGAAGCAGAAGGTAAAATAGAAATTGAGAGATTCCACCATTCACCTCCTGCAAGAGATCTCAAAATACCATCCACCAGGAATATGACAGTCAAATTTCAGAACTCCCAGGTGAAGGAAAACATATTACAAGCAGCCAGAATGAAACAAGTCCAATATCATGGAGCTACAGTCAGGATAGCATAAGAATTAGCAGTTTGTACTTCTCTGTTGGGGCAATTAGAAGGAGCACCTATAGAAGAAGCACAGCAGGGAGCTGAATTAGAAGATGTAGTTGAGGGGGAAGAAAGGAATGTACTAGGACAAAGGGAAAGGAGAGATAGGACGGGAGAAGTTATTTAGATAAAGGAGACAAGAAACAACTTTTGCAGTGGAGTGGAAGATGAGGGAAAGTGAGGGGGAATGAATGAGCCTTACTCCCATAGGAAAATAGCAGAGGAAAAAGGATGGGACAAAGGTGATGGGGGAGGGGAGGGAGGAATATAACTGATAGAAGATGGTGGGAGAGGCCAGTCATCTGCAACACCCTTTTAAGGAGGGACAGGGAGAAAGCAGAGAAAGAACAGAATAAAGGGGGGTATGACTGAAAAAATACATCCCACAATAGCAATTGTGGGTGAAAAAGAATGGTAAAATAATGATATCCATCTCAAAGCCAGACTGATGGTGGCTGAATATAGACTGAATCATACTCTTTTTCCTCACTTTATTTTTGTTGAGTTTCTCTTTCTTTTGGGGGGGGTGGAGAGAATTATGTGTACTTTTTCATAATGACAATTGTAGTAATGTTTTTCAAGTCTGCACATTTTTAACCCACACCAAGTAAGCTGCTTTCTCAATGATTAGGGTAGGGACTGAGGAAGGCAGAGAATTCAGATCTCAAGGCTTTGGAAGTCAGTGTTGAAACTTACTTTTACATGCAACTGGAAGAAAAAAATTAAAAATGAAATATATATATATTTTTTTAAAAATAAAATGCTTGACCAGAAAAAATGAAGAAGACAATGGGAAATTACCTGAGAAACAGGACTTCTCTGGTGTGAAAAGATTGTGTGTTGTGATGCTAAGCAGTCATGGTAATGTCTGTGGCCTCAGTGGACAGCAGCCAGGGGTTTTGATGAAGTTCCCTATTCTTTTGTTTGTTTTTTGTATTTGTGTGTGTGTGTGTGTGTGTGTGTGTGTGTGTGGTTTTTGCCAGGCTACTGGGTTAAGTGACTTGTCCAAAGTCATCCAGCTAGGTAATTATTATCTCATTCTGGATTCAAACTCAAGTCCTCCGGACTCCAGGTCCAGTGTTGTATCCACTGCACCACCTGGCTGTCCCCTGAGTACCCCATTCTTAAACACTGAGTGAAATTCCCTTCTGAGTGTTCCTGCATGATCAAACAGAAAACTGCCATTGTCCCCATTCACTTGAAATGATATAAAATGTTTAAAATGCTTCATTTGATTTTTGAATTAGGATTTGGTTCTGCATTTTTTTTTACAATGGGGTGGGGTGGAGGGTTTCTCTTCAAGTTTCTTCAAGTGACTTAGCAAGGTAAGAATATGGCAGGAAATGAACAGTTGAGTCTGGCATTTTTGTGTCATTAAGAAAAGCTAGTGAAACTGGTTACTTGAATGAGAGAACTTCAAAATATGGAATCTAAGTAGTGAGATGATTAACAAATGGAGGCAATTGGAGTAAAAGTTTTATTCTTGATTTTAAAATAAAAGGAACTAGAGATGTCATGGAGCTGAGAGAGGGCAGGGTCCAGTAGGGACAGTCAGTAGAGGTCAGATTTTGAAGGATGAGGAGGTCATTGCCCCCCAGCATCGTTCAGGACCACTTCAGAACATCCAGTGTCAGAACAGTGGTGACCAAACCAAATTGTGAGGGATTCAGAACAGAAGCAAGTTTGGAAGCAAAATGGATTAGAGCAAGGACAAAGGGGACCCAAGAGTGGATTGAATAAATCTACTTGTGGGCAGGAGGTAGTGATGCCACAGCCTTAGAGGAGAGCAGGGCATGCAATCAGTGAGAAGATGCAATTGGGCTGGAGGATTCTGCAGAAGCCAGAGTCAATGGAGAGAATTCGATAAACCTTGCTGCTCACACTAGTCCAGTGTCTCCAATTTGGACAACTCCAACAGGGCTCCTGGTGCTCCAGTGAGAGATGAGGAAACAGCCCTGCAGGAACCTGCTAGAAAGATGGACAAGAATGGAAGCTGGCCTGAGTGGAAAAGTGAAGCTGCAAGCAGTGGCACTCCAGGAGATGACACTCATTCTTTTCTACAATTCTTCCTGCCTTCTGGGCTGGGTCCTTATCTTTCTTATCCTCACCTAAAGCCAAGTTCCCTAGTCAAGGTACTTCACTGACAGGACTTTGCTCCTTAACCCTCTCAGGGAATCTTGTCTGGAACCAACCTGATATGATTTTCTCCAGCTCTCTACTCTTACTTTTTTTAAGTAGAGGCAACTATTGGTGCTATGTTTTTTGGAATGAATTTCCTTAAATTGTCTATTGTTGTTCTCATTCCCCCAGCTGCAAACTTTACACAGTGACTGCAGGGAGTGGAATATGAAGTTAACCGTGACAATTCCTCTCTGCTGCTGCCTCCGCTGCTACAAATATATTTCCATTTCTCCTATTTGATTTTTACAAGGCAATGGGGTAAAGTGACTTGCCCAGGGTCAGAGCTAGGTACAGTATTAAGTGTCTTTGGCTGGATTTGAACTCAGATCCTCCTGAATCCAGGGTTGGTGTTCTATCCACTTAACCACCTAGCCTCCCCCTATCACTCCTATTTGTAAAACTCCTTCACTTCATTTATCTGCCAATTCTGAGATGAATCCATTCACTTGATTCTAATCCCTCCACTCCCTGGTTTCAAGGTTATCAATATGTTCATAAGTCCAAGATTTTATAGACTTTTCTGAATCTTGATGACTGCCTCAAAGTCTGCATTTGGCCTTGGTTCCCTACTGCATCCTCCGTGCCACAGTTTATTGCCTTTAGTTCAATGGAACCGAATCTAATTCAGAAAACTTGAAGAGGCCTCAGACACGAGGATCTCCTGCAGTTACTGTCTGAAAAGCACTCCCACATGATAACCACGTGGTGGTCTAGTCTCTGTCTGAGCACCTCCAAGGTGTGAAAAGGAACCTGGTTGTTCCAGAGGTGCCATTGCCCTTCTCCATAGGCCTGATCTTTACGGAGGGGAAATCAGCCTCTGTGCAATGTTCACTCAGCTGCTAGTTGTGCCTGCTGGGACTCCTCTTGGTCATGTTAACTAAATTTCTACTGAGCCTTCTCACACCTGGCCCTGAGAAAGCAGGCCAGAGACAGAGGGCAACCTGGTGTTGATTCCAACGAGGTCTGCAGGGTTGAGGTGTCCTTCACCACAGGGGCTTCAGGTCAGGGCTATCTCTAGAGCAGCCTGGGGAGAGAGAGGCTGGAATCTGGGATGAAGGGATGGAGCTTCATGTCTCCCTTCTGCTGCTTCCTACCTTTATGACTGGACAAATCTCTGAACCTATTTGGTCTTCAGTTTCCCAGTCTGTAAAGTATAGAGCCCTTTATTTAGAGCCTTTCCAGGGTTAACTTTGCTCTCCACAAAATTTGAAGTTTAACCCTAGCTGGACTGATTGGGCAAGAAACAGAGAAACCCTAACGGATGGGCCCAGGTTCTGTTTCTGATAACGATGTCACTAGAAATTCACATGTTCATATTTCAGGCGGTTCAGGACCAACCACAGGCTGACACTGTTCTCCTTTTCATTCATTTGAATAATTAAGCCTTTTCCTTTTGCTTTTCTTTAGTTGTGGCTGAGTCTTTGTCACCCCATTTGTCCTTTTCTTATTAAAGGAAATGGAGTGGTTGGTCATTTCCTTCTCCAGCTCATATTTTAGATGAGGAAACTGAGGCCAATGGGGTAATGTGACTTGGGCAGGGTCACGCAGCTAGTTACTATCTGAGAATTTGAACTCAGGTCTTCCTGACTTTAGGCATGGGCCGCATTCACTGAGGCACAACCCTGCCCCTTTTATGGGGAGACAAAGTCTTCTCTGATTCCCAATTCCATTTCCTGGTGTTTGGTTCATTGTGGAGGCCCTGGTTCTCTATCAAGCCTGGGCCATTATCTCCTTCAGGTTTAACGATTTGCCAGGTATGATAAGCACGTCCACGCTCAGGATGATTCACTTGTGTGAGATTTATTAATGGTCCAGTTAGGTAAGCAAAGGCAGTAAAACTGAGTCATGAACAGAGAGAGGCAGAAAGGAAAAGAATTCCTCTAAGCATGACACAAGTTGAAGGAATGATTCAGCAGACAGGGCTCCAATTCTCCCCATGATTGCTGTAATAAGAACATGCTGCATCACTGAGGCCTCTGGCTTTCTCTGCCTGGGCGCCTGCCTCACAGCCTCCAGGCATCCTCAGCTGGGAAAGGTCCCGGTAGAAGCCTCCTTTCCCCTGAAGGAGCCCCACGTCTGCTTTCCCAGTGGAGGCTGAAGCAGGCTTTGTAAGCAGAGCAGGCGGGAAGCCAAGCCCCTGTGTGCCCGTTATGGGGGGGTGCGTCTGCCTGGGGGGAAGAGGATCCTCGCGTTTAGCTCCACGAAGGTGGCAGAGTCCCGAAAGTGACAGGTGGCACGGTGTGCCCTAGAGAAGCGGCCAAGCCCCAGGGAGAAGACAGCCCTGGCGAGCCTGCGGGCGAGGGCAGCCCAAGGGGGGCGGAACCCTCAGCAACAGGGGCCTTTGTGTCACTGCCAGACTGGGCTGATCGCAGCTGGGACGGAGGCCATGAACAGGGCGGTGCAGCCCCCCCCCCCCAGGTTACAGGTTTCTCCAGTTCTCTGACCCCTTCCGCTCTGTGAGGGGAAATCTGCTCGGGTCCGAGGCCGCCCGGCGGGGGCTTCCCCCTGGGCTAGTTTCGCTTCTGCTCTCGGAACCTGTGCCGGCTCATCCTGCCCGGACACCGGTGACGCGTGCCGCCTTCCACTTGCTATTGGACGCCAGGGCGTGGAGGGGTGGGGCTTGGGAGGGATGACTGCAGCGGACATGGAGGCAGCGGGGCCGGGGGGGGGCGGGTGGAGGGGGCCCACCGTCCTGGGGGGGGCTTAGGAAAAGGCAGAGCCCCCGGGCCACGGCCAAGATCCGAGGGCGGGGACAGAGAACCGGGGCCCGCTTGGGTAATGAGGGGGGGACGAGGCTGGGGCAGGTGCGGACACGATGCGGGGCTGCGGGTGAGTGGGAGAGCCCCGGGATCCGGAGCAGAGGTGGGGGCGAAGGGGGCGGGGCCAGAGGAGCCGCGGGGTGACCTCTGAGCCCCGGAGGCTGAGGATCAAGGGGGTGGAAGCAGGCTAGGGCCCCCCCCCCCCGGGTGGGGCAAGGGCCAGGGGCGCCCGGGTTCGGGTCTCCGCCCTCCCGCCTGACCCCCCCCCCGCCCCGGCTCCCATTCCCTGAGATACTTCTCCACAGGCTGGTCCGGCTCCGAGCTGGGGGGGGCGTGTTCGTGGCCGTGGGTTACATGAAATTCCGCGAAATGGTGCTCTTCGACAGCGCCGGCCCGGGGCCGAGGCCGAGCCTCGGGCGGCCCGGATGGCGCAGGTGCACCGGGAGCACCCAGAGTCCTCGGAGCCCCCGGAGTCCTGGGAGCACCCGGAGTCCTGGGAGCACCCGGAGTCCTGGGAGCACCCGGAGTCCTGGGAGCACCCGGAGTCTTGCGAGCGGGAGACGCGCGCCTTGAAGGAGAAGGCGCGGACTTTCGGTTTGAGCCTGGAGACCCTGCGCGGCTGCTACAACCGGAGCCGGGAGGTGAGGAATGGGGGCGGCTCCGGGGGCGCCTCCCGGTAGGGCCCGGGGCACGGAGGGGGAGGCAGTGTGGCCCGGCTGCCCCGGGTGGGCGGGGGCCGCAGGCGTCCACACCGTCCAGCACACGTCCCCCTGCTAGGCCTCCCCCGACGGCGTCCCCTGCGCGTGTTTGACCAACTCGCCCACGTCGGGCGGGACTACCTGGCCCTGGACAGCGACACCTGGACGTGCGGGGCGGCGCCACCCCAGGCGGAGATCTCTAAGCGAAAGTTGGAGGCGGCGAGTGTAGGAGAGAGAGAGAGAGAGAGAGAGAGAGAGAGAGAGAGAGAGAGAGAGACAAAGCCTACCTGGAGGAGAGGTGCGCTCCGTGGGGGCAGAAGCACCTGCAGATGGGGCGCCGACCAGGACAGGTACACCCCTCCCTTCCCCCTCAGCCCCACCCCGGACCTCCAGGCACCCCTGGTACCTCAGGGCTTGGAGAGGAGGGGGAAGGGAGAGCCTCGCACCGCCTCTGCCCTTTGCCCCCAGACCCACCCTCTGCCCGAGTGATCCGCCACACTGGCCCCCACGGGGAGGTCACCCTGAGGTGCCGGGTCCCGGACTTCTACCCCTCCCCGATCTCTCTGACTTGGCTGAAGGAGGGGCAGGAACAGCTGCAGGACACGGAGTTCATTGAGACCAGGCCTGGCGAGACGGAACCTTCCAGACGTGGGTCACCACGGGGGTGCCCCCGGGCCAGGAAGGGAGCTACACCTGCCGAGTCCAGCACCAGGGCCTGGCGGAGCCCCTGACACTGAGATGGGGTAAGGACACTGGGGGGGGGGGGGGTTGGGAGCAGGGCAGAGGGAGGTGCAGGGCGGGGGGAAGGGTTTAGCGACGGTGGTGGGGGGGGGCTGCAGTCACTTGTCTTCTCAAGAGAGACCCGGAGGAGCAGAGCGGGCGGCCGGCCATGGACGGCCTCGACGGCGTGCCCGCGGCCCTGGAGTCCACCGCCTCCCAGGTCTCCCACCCGCCCGTGCTCCTGCCTGCGGAGACCCTGTCTTCTCTCCACCCCCCCCCGCGGGAAATCTCCCGGTGCCTCCCCCGGGCCCCCCGCACCCCTCTAGGGCGGCCCGTGGCAGACCCGCGGCAGCCGCTCCCGCCACCAGCAGCTCCGCCCCAGGTTCCCGCGTACAGCTCCGGGGCAAAAAATTCCCCGCGCTCCCTCCCCCCGGGACAGCCTGGGGTCCCCAGGTCCCCGAGGAGCCAGGGAGGAAGCGCACGTGGCCAGGTCCCCTTGGGAGGAAAGGCCACCCCACCCTCCCTCTAGTGAAGGAACGGGGTGGGAGGAGGGAAGGCGCGAGACCCAGCGTCCGTGCCCAGTCTTGGTCCACCCAGCCCTGTGATCCGGGAAGAGATGACCCAACCTTGGTGCCACCTCTCACCAGCAGCAGAGCCGCCTCTCGGTCTCCTCGGCCTCCAGGGAGCTGGACCGGGACCTCAGGGCCTGGCTCATCGGATGTCCCCCCCCCCCCCCCCCCCCCCCGCCTCGTGCCCCTGGAGAGGAGGGGAAGGGAGAGCCTGACACCGCCTCTGCCCTTTGCCCCCAGACCCACCCTCTGTCCTAGTGACCCGCCACACTGGCCCCCTCGGGGAGGTCACCCTGAGGTGCCGGGCCCAGGACTTCTACCCCTCCCCATCTCTCTGACTTGGCTGAAGGAGGGGGAGGAACAGCTGCAGGACACGGACTTCATTGAGACCAGGCCTGGCAAGACGGAACCTTCCAGATTTGGGTCACCACGGGGGTGCCCCCGGGCCAGGAAGGGAGCTACACCTGCCGAGTCCAGCACCAGGGCCTGGCGGAGCCCCTGACCCTGAAATGGGGTAAGGACACTGAGGGGGGGGGCTGGGAGCAGGGCAGAGGGAGGTGGGGGCAGGGCCTGTCACCTCCCTTTTCCCCTCAGAGCCTCCACCCTCCTCCACCTGGACCATCCTGGGGGTCATTCTCGGGGTCCTCCTCCTCCTCACTGCAGTCATTGTGGGGCTCGTGACCTGGAAGAAGAGCTCAGGTGGGCCACCCTGGAGGGGCCCCCCAACCTGGAAGGGCCCTCTGGCCCCACAGCCTCTATTCCCCATGTTAGGGCCCCATAGACAGGCCCCAAGACTCCAGATGGTCAGACCTGTGTGTGTGGGGGGGCAAAGGCAGTGGTCCCACAGGCTGGGGGAGAGGGGCTTCAGCCTCAGGTCCCAGGGAATCTGGGGATTTCAGCCAAAGGAGCTGGGGGTCTGGGGGGGGAGCTATAGACCAGATTTGGAGACCACAGATGCAGGATGGGGGAGGGGGCATTTGCAATCCTTTCCTTTCTTCATCCTGGATCTATCTGCTGGCCTGGGTTGGGAGGTAGAGTAGAGAGAGCAGCCTCAGTTGCCATTTGTTGTCTCAGGATACTGAGCCCTTCCCATAACCTCCTTTCCTGGGTTCCTCACTGGATGTTTTTTTTTTTCCTCCAGGTGCCAAAGGAAGGGCCTATGCTCCTGCTGCTGGTGAGTGAGGGGTGGGTCCAGAGAGACCAAGCCATGGAGATGGGGGAAGCAGAGGAGAGGCTGCCCCCAGGGGCCTGCCTTGGGGTTCCTTCCCCCCATCCCCTGGCTCTGGAGACTGTCCCTGACTGCAGTTTCCCTCCTTTATTTCTAGGCAATGACAGTGACCAGGGCTCTGACTGTTCCCTCTCACCTAATGGTGAGACCCTGGGGCCTTGGGAGGGGGAGGAACTGGGGAAAGGCTGAGGGGGTGTGTGTCTGAGAATGGGGGAGGGGTGAGACCAGCCCTTCAGCATGATGGGAGGCTAGAGGCCCGAGGGGACTGAGGATCTACCTGACTCTGTCTTTCATCTTCATCTTGAGAGACTATATTGGTGTGGACCTGAGAAAGAAACCAATTCTCCCAGTCCTGCTTTGCTCCCACTGACCTCTGGCTTCTCTCCCAGTCTTGGCCCCTGTGAGCCCCCCAGCCCCTCCTGGCCCCACCCTGGCCACCTCCTTACTGCTCTCCCCCATACTCAATATCATGGTTGATTTAGAAAGGGGTCAGAGAGGAGAGGAAATCTGAGGGGAGTGCAATGATCCCCAGGGTTTATGCCAGCCAAAAGGCAATGTTTTTGAGAATAGAGACAGCTGGCACCATGTGCCCTTGGCCTCTTTATTTTTGTGCAGTTATAAACAAAATAAACATGATCTTCCCCTATACAAAGATGAGAAAATGGATTGCATTTGGCATTTCTAGGGATTGTATTTAACTTATTTTCACGTGATGAATTTGTCTAGAGTTAAACAGCACAATGACCAAGGTAATATGTTTTCTGTCTCTAAACTTCTTTCTGCTCTCCTCTATGAACCTCAGAGCTTCTTTGATGATATTTTCTTTCTTTTCTTTTTTCATGTCATTCTCACTACCAACTTCCAAATAACCCTATTCCCCAAACCCTTTTAACAAGGAAGTAAATTTAAACCAACTAACTCATTTCTCTGCCTCACTTTGGACATCTTATTCTGCATCTTTACTCCATCATCTTTCTTTCCCAAGGTGAAAAATCATTTTTGGTCTTTGGGAAATTTTTACTAATCATTGTATTGAAAAGAATGTTTAAGACTTTCAAAATGGTTTCTTTTTACAAGGTTGTAACCAGTGTATAAATTATTCTTCTGATTCTGCTCGCTTGATTGACTCTGCATCAGTTCATACAATCTTCCCATTTTATGGGATTTATTTTATTTTGATTTTTGTAGTTTTATTGGACTTTAAAAATTTTTAATTTTAAAATTCAAATTAATTATGAATCAATAGAAATGATTTTTTTCATCCTCTTAGTTCCCCTTTCCCATTGACAAAAAAGAAATGAAGACCAAATCTCTCTAATAAAAATGTATAATTCCCACAATGACTTTGTCCAAAACACAGCATTTTCCAATCAACCTATGACCTCCCTGTCTAATGGTGGATAGTGTGATTTATTATGAAACTTCCGGCATCCTGGTTGGTCTGTGCTATAAAATCTTGGTGGGGGAGTGTTCACAGGGCTGCCATCACTTGCCTCACCTTCCCTCAGTCATTGAAGGCAGCTCAGGACAGATGGGCCTTTCTCAAACCTTGGAAGACCAACTTCAGCCACCTGCCACCTGCCTCCTGCCTTGATTTCAGAAATGTTCGAATTCTGGTCTGCAGGTTTTTCTTGGTGGGTGAAGAGAAACCTGTGGGGAGAGGGTGAACGATTTTCTTGGAAGAAATAATTTCATTCTGGGAAATGCCCAGTGAGAGAGGCCCCCAGGTCCCCCTGAGCTTCGGCAACCAAATTGTTGTCATTCTGGTCAATTCCTCAGCACCCCCATTGTGTCTGTCACTCCCAAGTCATCAGAGATGTTTAGAAGTATTACTGCGGGAGTGCAACAGTGGGGTCCAAGCCTGCCTGATTAGGGTCAACCCTGGGCTTGGTCACCCATATGGGTCAGTTGGGTCAGTACTACACAGTCCCTGTGCTGACCCTGGGTTGGGTGCCCAAGTCTTCCTGAAGCATTTCACCACTGCCTGTTCCTGGCCTGAGCTGGGGGGAGGGGGGAGTCAGATTCATCTCCAGTGGCTATGAGGAAAGTCAGCAGTTGGCAGGCTTTGACACCTACATCACAAATCGGCAGGAGGAACCTCAGGTGTCAGGGATAGAGCTGGTGGTCCAGGTGGACCCCGATCACTGGGAGCAGGGAAACTTGGGTGGCGAAGGTGCCAACCCAGAGTTTACGAGGGACCCTGTAGACAGTGCTTAGGGGATGGAGGGGCGGGCCCGGAGTCAGCACCCATTGGAGTGGGGAACCCTGTGTGGCCACGCTGTCCCTGGGCTGGAGGGAGTGGGGGAAGGACAGGCATCCACACCTACCTGAAGTACTGTCCTCCTGCTCCAGGAGGAGAGGGGGGAGGGAGACCCTGGCAATGCCTCTGACCTTTGCCCCCAGACCTGCCCTCTGCCCGAGTGACCTGCCACATTGCCCCCCCCATGGGGGGGAAAGGATCACCCTGAGGTGTGGGGGCCCAGGACTTCCACATATTGGAGATCTCTCTGACTTGGCTGGAAGGATGAGAAGGAATAGCTCCAGGACATGGAGTCCATTGAGAACAGGCCTGGGAGAGACAGAACCTTCCAGAAGTGGACCACTGAGAGGGTGCCCCCAGGCCAGGAAGGGAGCTACACACCCAGAAATGGGTAAGAACAATGAGGAGGGGCTGGGAGAAGGCCATCCTTTCCTCAAAGAACCAAGGGAGGTGGAGGAATTTGGGGAGCAGTGGAAGGGCTGAGGGACTCTTAAGCCAGTGAGGGGGAAGGGCCTTTCACTTCCCTTTCCCATTTCAGAGCCACTGTCCTCCTCTGCCTGGATCATCCTGGGGGTCACTGCTGGGGTCCTCCTCCTCCTCACTACTTTCATGGCTGGGGCTGTGATCTGGAGGAAGAATTCAGATGAGCAGGTCAGAAGGGGGCACAGTGTAGATTCTGGGGTCCCCTGACCTGACAACTTGTCCTCCTGTCCCCAAGTCCTGTGTTTCCCTACTCAGGGACTGATAGGCCCCAAGACCCCACTAGATAAACAGATCTATAGAGCAAGTCTTTTTCTGGGGGTGCCTGAAGGTCTGAGGTTGGGGGTTGGGGGGACTGCTTCACATTGGATCAGGAATGATCTGGAGATTTCTGCCAAAGAGACTGGGTGACCCCAACTGGGGGCTGTAGAGCAGACATAGAGACCCACAGATTCAGGACCTGAGGTGGGAAAAGGCCCACTTGTGGAGCCTCTTTTCCTTCTTCCTCTTGGATCTAGATGCTGAATGGGGCAGGGGGCAGGAGGAGCAACCTCAGGTGCCATTTGCTGTGTCTCCAGAGCAAACCAGTGACTTCTGCAACATGGGAACGGTCTCCTCACTGGACTTTTTCTTTTCTTTCCAGGAGGAAAAGCCAATGCTCCAGATGCAGGTAAGTGAACAGCTGATACAGAGGAGCTGGGTCATGGGTACAGGAGAAGACTTGGGGTTCTCTTCCCATCCCATCTCTGATTCTGGAAAGTTTGTCCCTAACTGAAGGATTTCCTTCCTTGGTCTCCAGGCAATGACAGTGACCAGGACTCTGAGGTCTCTTTCACAGCCACAGGTGAGACTCTGAGGCCCTGGAAGGAGAGGACTAGGGTAAAGCAGGAAGGGGGGATCTGTGAGAGGATGGAGTGATGATGGGGGGGATGTTGAGGAAGATCCTTCAGAATGATGGGAGGTTGGAAGCCAGAGGGACCTCTGAGGAGCTCCCTAACTCTGTCTTTGATCAGCTTAAGAGGATGGCCTGGTAGGGACCTGAAAGAAAACACAAGGCCCCTTAATCCTGCTCTGCTGCTGCTAACCTCTGGCTTCTCTCCCCTGACTTAGCCACTGGGGTCCATCACTCTACTGGTACTCCCTAGGGCAGCCCCCTTAATATCCTCCCCCCACCTTATCTAAGGCCACCTGCCTCCTTACAGACCCCACCCTCTTGCTTTGGGCCTGCCCCACTTTGCAGGGAGACACCAGCAGTAAGGAGTCAGATATGTTTGGAAATGCGCCCCCCCCCCCCACTGGATGTTGCACTGACTCCTAGGAGCTTATTCTGGCTGCAGAAACCTGCCAAATGGATCTTTGTCTTGAATCTTCAGTTTTTTTCCACAATCTCCATCAAGCTTTACATCTGAGTGGTAGTGGTGAGTTTTCTGCCTCTGGAATAGAAATATTTCTTAGGAAAAAAAATTATTTCAGGTCAAGAGGGTGGAGTCAAGGCAAGGACTCAGCCAAATTCTCCCCCAAAGTCCTCCAAATATCTTTAAATAATGACTCTAACCAAGTTCTAAAGAGGCAGAACCCCCACCAAAAGATGGAGTGAAACCACTTCCCAGCCCAAGACAACTTAGAAGATCCGCCAAGGTTAGAAAGGCCCCACAGGGCAGCCCGGACCCTGCCAGAGGGAGTCACCCCAGCCATCCAGGAACAGGAGGCTGGGCAAATGGATCTATGGCAGCTGTGAATATTCCCAGACCTCTCAGCCCAGGGATTGTGAAGAACAACTTGGAAGGTCAGCAGAAAAACTGCTTCCCTGGGGTGAGAGTGGAGCCCAGTCCAGGGCGGGCCTCAGCAGATCTGACTCCTGCAGACCAGGAGCAGTCCTCTAGAACCACTGAATCAGCCACTGGCAGCTGCTTCTGCAACTCTCATCTCATGGAGGTTGGCAGGAGATTGTAAAGGTCTCTTTGCTATCATTGAGGCAAGACTCTATTTGTCTAAGACTCCAGTCTCAGGAGGAAGACAAGACAAACAATAGAGTTCATTGCCCCAGCAAAGCAGGGACCCTCTCACAGTTCCAGAGCAGAAGCCAGGAGGGTTACCATAACCTCTCCTAAAACCTTGGAGGAATTGAAAACTTGTAGGTTCCTAGAAGTATCTCTGAAAACAGTTGCAAAAAATCCTCAAAAACCTGGGAATGTGTCCTCCATCTTGGAAGCAGAGCCCCACCTTAACAAATAACTAAAATTGAATCCTAGACTGGGAAAATGAGCAAACATCAGAAGATTTAAAAAAATCCTCCACCCTGGAGGCACAGCAGCTAAAGGCTTCTTCCTGTAATATTGTGTCCAGTCCACACAGGAAGTATCAGAGACTATCAACTTTTCTCACACTCTCACACCTTTTGCAGTCCTGTTCACCATCCTCACTACTAGGAGTAGAGCCCTGAATCCACCTGAGCCGCCTTAAAAGGGTGGTACGAACCACTTGAATTGTGGAGCCCACAGGAGGCCTTACCTTGAAAATCAAACTGCTCTGAAGCAGCCAAGACTGCTGTCCCAAAGATCTCAGGATAAAAAGGAGCTGATATCTGATGTAGACACTGACCTAAGAAACTGGATGAGATTTGCCATCCTTGAGCTAAGACTTTCTCCTAGAGATGTTCACCTTGTTTTTATGATTCATACAAATAGCAATGTTTTTCTATCTGTACTTATGCTTTAGCTTCTAGTTAATGATGAGCTTTTGCTACCTAAGGACAAATTGCTGGCACTATGATTTGTTTTGTGTTTTGATTCCCAGGATGACGGTCTGAACTGTCATCAGAGCAATAATACAGAATGGCATGTGTGGCAATCTGAGGACTGCTAAGGTGGATGTCTAGAAAAGGGTTCTGGGGTAATGGCCTGGGATACACCCATTGATAGAATGCTCTTGACACTATGTCCATGTAATGCTGTTTCCGGAAAAGGAAAACTGCCCATCTGGTGACTCTGGAGTCCAGGCGTTAACACCCTGTGCTACATAATTGACAATCAGTTATGTCTCCTGGCTGGAATCAACCAGAGCTAAGGGAGTTGTTCCCTTGTCCTATAGTAACCACGTACATCTTTTGCATTTTGTAGTAAATGTCTATAATTAATAAGTTTTGTAGATTTATATGTATTTATTTAAATCATTGGTCTATTAAGGACACAACCTTTATTGATCAAAAGAAGGGAGCATCAAAACATGATTTATATTGATTAGGATGATATATGTACAAACACACACATAGATAATGAAGCTAATATTAGAGTTTTCTTCATAGGCAGGCTCTGGACCTGGGAAAACAGTGAGACAGATCCTGCTCTCAATGGGACTTGTGTTAAGTGGAGTGGATCAGTATAACCTGCCTTGTTCTATCCAGTCCCCAAGCTTTGTAATGCAGTCAACACAGTCATTCCCACAGGACTCCTATTTGATGGTCACAAGTGATGTCATTACTGGGTTGTCCCGCCCATGATGGGCTTGGCCCGAGAAGATCACCCAAGTGCCAATTCTGATTCTTCTATCATTCCCCTACTCACTTCTGATCGTTTGGTAGAAGATAGCTGCCTCCACAACAGCCTGGGGAAGGGAGCTCCAAGGAATGGAGTCATCCCATGATTTGTAAATTGGTTTCTTGCCAAGAAAGGAATCTGATTTACTGACCCTCGGTCTGGCTGCTTTGTCACCCCCAGGTTAGAGAGGACTCAATAAAAACTCAGTAACAATAACCAGTGGAAAGAAAGATGGCAGGAAAAAGAAAGGGCCCAGAAGAAGTCAAGCAAGCTAAGTCTTCCTCCCCCCCATCCTCCCCTTCAGGTCCAAGTAAACTAGTACAGGTCCAGGGTAACACCAGGCAAAATGTCAGTTTCTAGCTTCTTTTTTTACACATTGTGGTTTTCCTTGATTAAAATTTCAGCTTTATTTTAAAGAGTTTACCCCTGAGAACAAGATTTCCTTCTGATGATGCTTTCTCACTTAAATTTTAAATCTGTTAATGTGATTTTTAAACAACCCTTTCCAAAATTAAGATTTAAAATGAGGCTCTCTTTCAAGGGATGGGATATTTTTGGCCTGTACCCCCTTTCCTGAAAATCATTTAACTGGGACGAGTCCACCTAAATTACTATATTTGAGACTGTTCAGCTTTAATAGACCCTTAAAATCACATTTATCTACACTTATTAATTGAGGCGCATGATATGTTTGGACATCTTTTTTTTCTCATTATAAGGAAGCATTAAGTTGCTTAAAATGATGAGGTTAGAGACCTGTCTTGTTTTTAGTGATGTGAAATGAGGAAAATCAAAAGAATCAAATGAGGTGTCATTGTAAAGGGCTTAGCACAGTGTCAATCACATTATAGTAAGATCTCCACAAAAGTGAGTGTTACTGTTGCTGATCTTGTTACTGTTCCTTTCTCTGTATCTCCATCATTTAACATTGTGTGCAAACACCTTCCCTTTTCTAGAGGGTACCCCCTCTAGAATCCCTTTCAGCAAGAAAGCAGACTGTGGAGCAGCCTCCCTTCTTAGCCTCCCATTTCTGCTTGCTTACAACTTTCCAAAGACTTCTCCTTTTGGGCTTTTTATTCTTCATCTCAGCCCAAAGGTGAATTTTTAGGGGATATTGGAGTCAAATGCTTCAGTCATTATCCTGGAAGTGAGAAATGAAAATAGTTATTACACATAACAAGATGGACTTTTTCCCCCTACGTCAAGCATCTGAATGTCAACATATCATATTTCATGAATAGTGTTTTTTGTATGAGATTTGTAAATGTTTTAAACCAGTTTTAGTAAATAATTGACCATATTTTCATTTAAATATAAGGTGATCTGACACATTTACTTTTTCTTTCTCCTTCCCTCCCCTTTTCTCTTCCCATGGCCACCCCTGCTTTCTCAATTGCAACTTGTGTTCTTTCTTTACAAGGAACCAATTTGCAAATCCTGGGATTCCTTGGTTCCTTGGAGCTCCCTCCCCCTTGCTCAGATATTTTATTCATGATCAATTTGGCCCTTGAGTGATCTTCCCAAGCTGAGCCTGGACCAATACAGCAGTGACATTACTTGTGACCATCCAAATTGGAGTTCTGTGGGGATGGCTGGACTGATTGGATAGTTTTGGAGTGTCTTCAAAGTACAAGTTATACTGATACACTTCACTTAACACAATCAACTACAATTCAGAGAAAAAGGCAGGACCTGTCACAATTAAATCAAATGACTATTTTCTGAGTCCAGAGCCTGCCTGTATAAAAAAGGATCTCTAGAAATTATATCATTATTATTATTATTAGATTCATCACACCATCATGTTAATCAGTAAAAGAATCATAGCCCTTGACAGTCTGTTTCCAAATAATCCTTCAAATACTTGAAGACAATCAGATCATCCCTTCTATATCTTCTCTTTTTCCAGGGAAACATCCTCAATTCTTCCCATCAGTTCTCTCTAGCAAGTCCTCTGGTTCCTTCTCCACTTGGGTCCTTGCACACACTGTCCAAAATTTTTCTAAAATGTAATGCTCCAGGGTGAACAGGATATTCCAGATGTTGTCTGACTAAGGTAGGGAATTACAGAATTACTCATTAGGGGAGGGTGTGAGGTGGGAAAGCATAGGAGATCTGAAGGAGGACAGTGTTGGCAACCAAAGGAGAGAAGGGCTGATAGAACTTCATCCTAATCTTTCACAGGGGAAATGTCATTGAAAGAATGGAAGAACCTACAGACTTGTCTCTTGTCTTCAAGAAAACTGGGTGATCAGACATTCTTTTTTTTTTTTTATTATTTTTTAGGTTGTTGCAAGGCAATGGGGTTAAGTGGCTTGCCCAAGGCCACACAGCTAGGTAATTATTCAGTGTCTGAGACCAGATTTGAACCCAAGTGCTCCTGACTCCAGGGCCAGTGCTTTATCCACTGCACTACCTAGCCGCCCCATCAGACATTCTTTATGGAGAAGAGAAACACAATGGAAAATGACAAGAATTTTTTTTGGTGGGGGAAGAATTGTTTTAAGTTCTTCTGGAAGAAAGAGGGATCCAGATTTGGTCTGATAGAAAATGATAAGAAGCTGAATTATTCTGCTCTTTCACTGCCTTCCCACATCATGCTGACTCCAAAAAGATTTGAAGACTTGAGGTGTCCTTCACCAGAGGAACTTCAGGTCAGGGCTGTCTCTAGAGCAGCATGGGGTGAGAGAGGCTGGAATTTGGGATGATAAGATGGAGCTTCATGTCTCCATTCTGCTATTTCCTAACTTTATGACTGGACAAATCTCTGAACATCCTTGGTTTTAATTTCTCAATCTGTAAAATAAAGGAGATTATCTATGATCTTCTCCAGGATTAATTTTATGGTCTCCATCACATTTGAAGTTTTTTATTTCCTCTTTGGAGTGATGGAACAAGAAACAGGGACAATCCTGCCAGATGCATCCAGGTTCTGTTTCTGAAAAGAATATCACATGTTCATGTTTCAGGCAGTTTAGAGGCAATCCTATTCTGAAACATGTCTCCCCATGTTAACAATTAATCCTTTCCCACTTGTTTTTTACTGACTTGTGTCTGACTCCTTGGCACCTTCTTATCAAAAAATTTGGTGTGCTTTGTCATTTTCTTCTCCAGTTCATTTTTCAGCTGAGGAAACTGAGGCAAACAGGGTGACCCAGTCAGTGAACATCTGAGTATTTGAACTCAGGTCTTCCTGACTTTAGGTGTGTGGGCTATATCCACTGAGTCACATCCGTGTTCCTTCTTGGGGGCGACAAAGTCTTCTCTGATTACAAATTCCATTTTCTGGTCTGATTTACACTTTATTGTTGAGTCTCTCACTTATCCGCTAGGCCTGGGACATCTTCTTGAGGTTTAATGATTTGTGAGGCATAATTAGCACGGTCCACACTCAAGATTTGAGATTTATTAATGGTATAATTAGCAAAACAAGGACAGTAAAAGGGAGTCATAAAAAGAGAGAAACACAGAAAATAAACTCCAGAGAGGATGACACAAGTTGAAGTAAGGATTCAGCAGACAGGGCTCCAATTGTCCACATGATTACAGTAATAAGACCTTACCTCGCCAAGGCTGGGGAGCACCAACTTCTGGATTTTTCTAACTGGGGAGTCCTGGTTCACAGCTTCCAAGGAGTCCTCTACGGGGAAAGGTCCAGGTAAAAATCTCCTTTCCCAGGAAGGAAATTCAGTGTGTGCTGTCCCAGTGTGGGCTTAAATAGGATTTTTAAGCAACTTAGGCGTTATGAAGGCAACTCCTTGCACGCCAGTTATGGGGGTGTTCATCTTCCCCTGGGGTCGGCCCAACCGTATAGGAAGAGAAGCGTCGGGGTCTGGCTGCACAATGGGGGTCCATCCGGGGAAGTGATAGACGAGCAGAGTCTGCCCTTGAGAAGCGGCAGAGAGCCCTTGAGAAGTTTCCCAGGGGGCAGCGCCCCCCCCCCCGGCAGTTCACAGCTTTCTTCAGTCCGCTGACTCCTTCCACTCTGCGTGGAGAAACCTTCCTGATTCCCAAGGCGGAGAGGGTCCCCCAGGGGGAGGGCAGCAGAGGTTGGGGGGAGCGTGGGAGCTTCCTTTACCCGGGTTCAGGGGGAAGCCCGAGGCCTGCGTGGTCCCGGAGCGATGCGGGGGGCCGGGGGGCTCCGCCTGTCGGGTCCGAGGCTGCCGGGGGACCAGGCCAGAGATGCTGAGGCTGAAGCCGGCGTTGCCTCCAGCTCACGTTCTGTTTGGAAATCCTCAAGGGGGCGAGGCCATTCTGCCCGGATACCAGTGACGTCCGCTGCCCTCCATTGGCAATTGGGCAACAGGGTTTCCGCGCAGCCAATCCAAAGTTAAGGAGTCTTCCTTTTGTACACTGGGGGCCCACGGAGGCCCCCCTGCGCTTCCTCTTCGTGGTGGGGGCCCGGGGCAGGGGAGGGGAGATCGGGATGAAGGGGCGGCGCTGGGGTATGGGGGGAGGGCCAGGGGATTCTGGAAAGGAGCGGGGGGGTGGGGCAACCTGCCCATCCTCAGTTGGGGGTGTGAGGATGGGGAGCGCTGGGGCGGCGGTGCCAGAGGGACATGGGGGCACCGTCCTGGGGGCCTTAGGAAGGAGCAGAGCCCCGGGGCCCGGACGCGAGCTGGGGGCGAGGGGGGCGCAAAGTCTAGGGCGGGGCCCAGAGGAGCTGCTTGCTCGGCTTCCTGGCAGGGCAGAGCGCCAGCCGGCCGGCCGGGCACCCCGGGGCCTCCCCAGGCTCTCACTCCCTGCGCTATTTCTACGCCGCCTGCTCCCGGCCCGAGCTGGGGGGCGGGGCGGGTGCGTCTCCGTGGGCCGAGTGGGCGACCGCGAGTGTGCGAGCCCGGACAGCGCCGGTCCGGGTCCGAGGGAGGAGGCTGGGGGGAGCTGCTGGCGGCGCCACGCGCAGATGGACAAGGATTGGGCGCACAGCTCCCGAGCGGCCCTGGAGACCCTGCGCGGCCTCGGCAACCAGAGCCGGGGGGTGAGGGAGGGGGAAAGGGTCCGAGCCGCCCCCCGCAACCCGGGGTCACCGGGCTGGGGGAGGAATCGGGCTCGATGGAATGGCTCTGGGGGGCCACTCCGGGCGGGGCCGGGGCCGGCAGGGGGCGCCGGACCCGGGGTGTGCTGTGAGGTGCCCCCGACGGGCACCTCCTACCGGGCTGGACCAACACGCCTACGTCGGGCGGGACTACCCGGCCCTGGACACCCAGGTCCGGACGTGGGGGGCGGCGACGCCTCAGGACGGGAACAGAGAGACAGAAGGCCTACCTGGAGGACACGTGCGCTCCGTGGGTGCAGAAGCAGCTGCTGCCTAGTTCGGTACCCCCTCCCCGAGCGGCATTCCTGGGTCTCTGACCCTCAGGCACCCCTGGTACCTCAGGGCCTGGATAGTGGGTCATTCTCCCCTCACGCTCTGTCCTTGTGCCCCTAGAGGAGAGGGCAGGGGTGGTGGCAACCTGGCAATGCCTCTGCCCTTTGCCCCCAGACCCACCCTCTGCCCGAGTCGCCCACCGCACTACCCCCTATGGGGAGGTCACCCTGAGGTGCGGGGCCCGGGACTTCTACCCCTCCCCGATCTCTCTGATTTGGAGGAAGGAGGGGGAGGAACAGCTCCAGGACACGGAGTTCATTGAGACCAGGCATGGGGGAGACGGAACCTTCCAGACGTGGGTCACCACGGGGGTGTCCCCGGGCCAGGCAGGGAGCTACACCTGCCGAGTCCAGCACCAGGGCCTGGCGGAGCCCCTGACCCTGAAATGGGGTAAGGACACTGGGGGGGGGGGCTGGGAGCAGGGCAGAGGGCGGTGGAGGGACTGGGGGGGGAAGGTTGAGGTACACTCAGATCAAAGGGGGGGAGCAGGGCCTCTCACTTCCCTTTCCCACTTCAGAGCTCCCTCCCTCCTCCACCGGCATCATCCTGGGGGTCATTGTTGGGGTCCTCCGACTCACTGCAGTCATGGCTGGACCTGGGATCTGTAGGAAGAAGAATCCAGGTGGGCAGCACTGGAGGGGTCCCCCAAGCTGGAAGGCCCCTCTGTCCCCACGTTAGGGACACATAGACAGGCCCTAAGACTCAAGATGAACAGACCTGTCAATACCAGACCTTTGTCTGGGGTGGGGGGGGGGTGCCTGCCGTATTCTAACACCCTGGGGTGGGGAACTGCTTCAGCCTCAGGTCCCAAGGAATGTAGGGATTTCAGCCAAAGGAACTGAGTTCTGGGGGGGGGGGGGGGGTAGGGGGAAGGTGTAGCTCTTTGAAACCACAGACTGAGGATCCTGGGGGGAGGGTGCACTTGTGGGGCTTCTTTTCCTTCTTCCTCCTGGATCTGTATTCCAGCCTGGGATTGGGGGGAGGCACAGGGAGCAGCCTCAGTTGTCATTTGCTGTGTCTCCTGGACAAACCAGTGACTTCTGAGACCTGGGAATATTCTCCCCTCCTGGAGCCCTCACTGAATATTTTTCTTTTCCTGGTGGAACAGGAAGGGCCTGTGCTCTGACTGCAGGTGAATGAAGGATTGACACCAGGAACCAGGCCATGGGGAATGGAGAAGTCAGAACAGAGGCTGCCCCCCCCCCAGGAGCCCTGCCTTGGGGTTCTCTTCCCTTCCCTCTTCTGGTTCTGGAATGTCTGTCCCTGACTGGGGGGTTTTCCAAGCACTGAGAGTGACCAGGGCTCTGCCATTTCCCTCTCAGTCAGGGGTGACACCCTGGGGCCCTGAGAGGGGGAGGAATGGATAGGCTGAGAATGGGTAGGGTGAGGATGGGGTGGGGGGGAGGCAGACTCTTCAGAATGATGGGAGGCTGTTGGCTAGAGGATCTCCCTAACTTTCTTCAAGTTGAGAGAATATCCTGGTATGAACCTGAGAGAGAAACTGAGTCTCCAAGTTCTGCTTTGCTCCTACTGACCTCTGGCTTCTCTCCCAGCCTTGATCCCTGTGATCCTCCTGTATCGTATTGTCTACTCCCCAAACAGCCTCCTTAGTGTCTCCCTCCATTTCTGAGACCTCCCTCCCCCTCACAACCCTCTGCTCTCTCCCCTCCCCCTTCTTTGTGCCTGCCTTCTTTTTCAGGGAGACCCCAGTAGTAAGGAAGGGCCAGAGGGATTTGGAGATGTGCCCCCATTGCATTGGATGTTGCACTGACTTCTGGGAACTGTTTCTTCTGCAAAATCTGCCTAGAAGAGATTCTTTGTCTTCAATCTTTACCTTTATTCCACACTCTCAGTTGAGTTTTACATTGGGGGATGGGAGTGGGGAGCAGGAAGACAATGTGGGAGTGAGCTGGTCATGGGAAGGGGAAAATAAAGGTTGAAGACTTCTAAAAATTGTTAGGTCTGTGACTGTATATGGGGGCTGTGGCCCAGAGAGGAGGGAGCCTGGGAGAGGGACTGTACTGTGCTTGTAAGGGTGTATTCTGATTTGGTCCAGAGTACTGGTGGCCCAGGGCCTGGGCAGAGACCTGAGCAGAGCACTTAGAGAGGGTCCAGCAATATATAGGAAAAGCAGAGACAAAAAATCAGAGAAAATTGAAACTCCCAAAAACTTGATGTCAAGGGTGGACCTGGGAGCTAATGACCCATCAGCCTATTGGGCATTATGCCAATTTCAGGAGGAGGCCTAAACTCTGTGAAGACCTGGACTAAATCAGAATACACCAGGTTCACAGGTCCCCTTACAAGGACAGGAAAAACAAGAAATTTGTAAGATGACTTGGCTTTGGGATGTCCTGGCAACATCAGGGCTTCCTTCCTTCCTTCCTCAGGACAGCCCAGTAAAAATCAGGAATAGGTTTTCCATCTATTAGACTGTTTACTGCTTCCTCAGAATGCAACAATAATTGGAATTCTGGAGCACAGTCAAGAAAACAACTTCCATGTCTATGGAAATGACTTGTTAGGTCAACCTGGAGCTTTAACCCCTCAAATATCTGAGGAAATTGTTCAGGGAAGGAAAATTCCTCAATTCTACCATCTTCTTAGCCTATTCATCTAGCCCATCCTCTTAATCTAAATAAAAAAGAAATAGCTGCTGCTCAGAAAATAATGCTTATCACAAACCAGGAAAGACTTCAAAATGAGGGACATCCATTTGATATGACTTCAAGGAAATGAGATGGCCCAAATGGACTTAGAGTGCTTGCCAAGAATTTATCCCTCCCTATAATGGGATACTTTCATTCATTAAGTCACTGGGCATCTTAGAAGCTGGTAGAGTTAACTGCAAAATATTGGCGGAGTAGTTTTCACAGGATCACTATCCCAGCCTAGGAGATGTGCCTCACCTACCCCAAGCCACAGAAGTCAGCATGAGGACAGTTTCCTCTTGGAGATGCACCTTTTGAAACCTGGAAGATAGATTTCATCCAATTATCACTTGCTTTTGATTGCAAAAATGTTTTGACTATGGTCTGCATGTTTTCTTGGTGGGGAGAGAGAAGCCTCTGGAATAGAAAAACTTTCTTGGAAAAAATCATTTCCTTATGGACAGTTCCTAGAGAATTGCCCCATGATAGCGATCCCCATTTCACAGGAGCTTCATTAGCTCAGCTGATTTTATTCAGACCAATTACTCAACGATTTGATTCTGCCAGTCACATCCAAGCATCAGGAATGATTGAAAGAGTTAAGGAGATATTTGAGACCTTGCATCTGAGGGGCTAGGCCCAGAAGCCGTCCTTTCCCTTTGCTATGCCTTAGATCCAGACCATTTGGTTCCCATAAATTGAGTCCCTGTGGAAAAGTAACAAGATGCTCAATCCCACCGGAACTCCTGGATGAGAAACTGAACTAAAGTTTTAAGCAGAAACTAAAGGCTCCCTCCTGCAATGGGATTCACACTGGAATTGTATTCCCACCTGTGTCTCAGACCCTGATCCAACCCAATGATCGGGTCAACTAGAAAGCTCAGCTCCAAGAACACTCCTAGGACTATAGAGAACCCCCTTTGAAGTCCTGCTCACCTCCCCCACTGCTGCCAAGCACTGGGGAGCGGTGGCCTGGATCTTGAAAAGGGCAGTGCCATCCACTTAGATTGTGGAGTCCACAGATGACCTGGCCTTGAAAATCCAGTGAGTCTAAAGCAACCAATATCTAGACTGCTGTTCCCCATACCCAGAGGCCAAGAACCAGTGGACATCTGACGTGAACATTAATCCGAGAAAGCAGAACTTGGGCTGAGCTTTGCAATTACACCATTTATCAGCTAAGACTTTTCTTTCTCCTCGACAGTGTTGACCTAGTTTTAATGAGTCATAGAAGTAGTGACACTAAAGCTTCACTTAAGGCGGGATAGTTAATGATAACTTTTTCCTATTTAAGAATAAATTGCTGGCATCTTAATTTGTTTTGGGCTTTGATTCCCAGGATGGCTGTCTGAACTGTCATGAAGCCAATAGTAGAGAATGACCTGTGTGACAGTCTGAGGACTGCTCTGGTGGATGTCTCTAGAATAGGGGAAAACAGCCTGAGATATGGCCTAGTAGGATGCACTTGGCTCTATGTCCCTGTTAGGTTGTTTCCTTTCTGGAAAAGGAAAAATTCTCATCTGGTGAATCTTGAGTCCTTCCTTTAACATCATGTGACAATACAAAGTGCTGTCAGATAAGACTCTTGGATGGAGTCCATCACAGTTGAGGGAGTTTTCCTGTTGTCCTGTGATAATACAGTTAGCATTACCCAAGTTTGCACTGTGCCATCTCTAGCCTGGTCAGTTCAAAGTAAGCCAGAGAGATGGAGTGCCAATAAATCAGGTGGCCTTTTTAAATTATTTTCTTTGAAAGGAACCAATTTGCAAATCATGGGGTTGCTCCATTCTTTGGGACTCCTCTTGGTTGTTGTGGAATCAGACATTTTATCCATGATCAGAGGTGAGCAGGGAAATCATAGAACATTCAGCTTTGGGGCTTGGCTTATGGACTTATCATCCCAGGACAAGCCTCTCATGCAGGACATTACAATGAAGATGATGATATCACTTGTGACATCCAAGTACCAATTCTTGTGAGAATAACTGGGTTGATTGTATAATTTTGGGACTACAGCAAAGTATGAACATAGGTGATCACAATTCAGGGGAAAATGCAGGACCTGAATGAATAAAACACATGAGTGATAGCCACTTTCTTTTCACTGTTTTCCTAAGCCCAGACCCTGCTTGTAAAAAGGATCTCTAGTGACTTATTATCTGGAAATTGATTACATGTATCATATTACTCAATGATGCATCATAATTCGTGACAGTCTGTTTCCAAACAATCCTTTAAATACTTGAAGCTAACCATTTTATTTCTTCAGTCTCCTTAGGAAACATTCCCAAATCCTTCCACCTTCCACCAGCAAGTTCTCTAGTCCCCTCACCAATTGTGTCCTTATCTACTAAAAACATTTCTCTGCACATATTGTCTACACAATTAGGGTGCCCAGCCAGAACAGAATAATCCAGATATGACCTCACATGGCAGGGAAATGCAGAACATCGGCTTAGAGGAGTGTGGGAGCCAAGGGACATGGAAAATTCTGAGAGGAGAGTGTTAGCCACTGAGGGAGAGAAGGGCTGAGGAGACTTCTTCCTGATCTTTCACAGGGGAGCTGTCCCTAAAAGAATCTAAAGACTTATCTTCACTGTTCCAAAAAGCTGGTGTCCCAGACAGTCCTGCCATGGAGAGGGGAAGCACAGTGGAAAATAACAAGGATCTTTTTTAGGAGGAATTTTCTAAGACTCTACAGGAATAACAGGAAGAAAGATGGGCCAGGACTTGGTCGGAATAGTCTGATAGCAGAAACAGATGAGCAAATGAATGGTTCTGCTCTTTCATTGCCTTTTCATGGAGCACTGGCTTCCATAAGATTTGAAGGATTCAGGTGTCCTTCACCAGGTCAGTTGTGGGGGAGGGGGAAGTGGGTTCTGGTTCTCTAGCCCAACATACCATGAAAGAGGCTGGAATTTGGACCGAATGTTTCTACTTTCTATCTATATGCCTTTGGACAAAGCTCCTGTTTTGGAGTGACAGGATAAGAGAGAGCCCAAATTCTAGCAGATGTGCCCAGGTTTTGTTTCTGAAAAAAATATCATTAGCAAATTCCACCTTCATATGTCAGGGAGTTTAGAATCAGGCACATGTTGAAATAGTCTTCCTGTCTTAATAATTAAATTCTTTTGGGTTTTTTGTTTTTGTTTTTAAAGTGATTTGTATCTGAATGTGAGCCATTTAGGGTTTTCTTATCAAAGAAACTGGAGTGGTTTGCCACTTCCTTCTCCAGCTCATTTTGCAAAGAAGGTAAATCGTGAAGTGATTTTCCTAGGGTCACCCAGCTAGTCAACGTCTGAGGATTTGAACTCAGCTGTTCCTGACCTTAGACCTTAAGCTCTATCCCCTGCATCTCATACCTTGCCCCTTTTATGGGGAAACAAAGTCTTCTCTTGTGGTTCCAAATTTTCTGGACTCTGTTTTCCTCTTTATTCTTGAGGTTTTTCTACATGGCCGGGGGAGGTTACAAGACTTGACTGAGGCTCTGCTGGGGTGGAGGTCATGACAATGGGGGACAGCGCCCTACTAAGCAGCCTGCTGATTTCTACAGTTCTCTGACTCCCTCCATTTGTGTGTGTGTGTGTGTGTGTGTGTGTGTGTGTGTGTGTGTGTGTGTGTGTGTGTAGAATCATCTTCCTGACTTCTAAGTAGGAAAGGGTCCCTCTGGAGAGGGCTGGAGGCTGGAGAGCGGCAGAGGAGGGAGGAGGCTGCCATCTTCTGGTTCTCTGATTCGGGCGGGGAGCCCAAGGGCTGCGTGGTTCTGCAGTGATGCCGGAGGCAGAGGGGCTCCGGCTGTCCGGGGTCCGAGGCTGCTCCGAGACCAAGCCACAAAGACACTGGGGCTGAGGCCGGGGATTCCCTGTGTTTCACTTTCAGTCTCTGAAGGGGAAGGCTCATTCTGCCCGGACACTGGTGTCCTCATCTGCATTCCATTTTTTTTTAGATTTTTTTTTCAAGGCAATGGGGTTAAGTGGCTTGCCCAAGGCCACACGGCTAGGTCATTATTAAGTGTCTGAAGTCGTATTTGAACCCAGGTACTCCTGACTCCAAGGCGGGTGCTCTATTCACTGCACCACCTAGCTGCCCCTGCATTCCATTTCCTATTGGCCGGCAGAGCCTCGGTGCAGCCAATCATAAATGAAGGATTCGTCCGTTTCCACCTGAGGACCACGGACAGTTCCCTGAGCTCCCTCTTCTCCTTGGGAGTCCTGGGCCTGAGCCGGAAAGGGGAGAGTGGGGGGAGATCGGTATTTAGGGGCTGCCTGGAGACTGGACTGAGCATCAGGGGAGTGTGGGGAGCAGGAGAAGGGATCCGACCCTTTAGTCTCTGGGGAGGAGCAGGGGGAGCTGGAAGGAAGGAGGAACCTGTTGCCTGCCACCTGCCCCCCCCCCCCAGGTTCCTGTTGACCCCCAGCTGGTAGTGGGAGCCGGTCGTCTATAGTCAGTAAAATGGGCCCAGAATCCCTGTAGTTATGCTTCTTATCAGTGGAGCTCTTGTCAATGGTCCTTAGGCATTGATCACACCTGCAGTCTCTGCTGACTTGCTTACTCACAAAAGTTTGAAGCGGAATTCCAAAGCATTCTCCCTGGGACAGCCATCATTGAGGGTTGCTGCCCTCAGTCCTCTCTTGGCTTATTTCCCCCTCTGGATGGAAGGATGTATTTTACATGTGGATGGTAGCAGATTGTTCCACCCGGGCCTCATCCAGAAGGAGCATTGTTGCAAAGAAATGTTTAAAGAATATTCATCATTTCAGAATGAATTTAGTGAAGAATCTCTACTTACCATCCACAAAGAATTGTTCAAGAAACAGTACTACATAACAATTTCATGCTGAAAAACATGCTCTCCTATGCATTTTTACACACAGATACATGAAAGAAACTCAAAACCAACTGATAGGGCCTTTTTTATTTTTGTGAACACCTACAGACTTTGAAGGTGATCTACCTCCTAGAGAGATAACTGCTGCTCAAAACTTCAGACCAGCTACTTCAGTTAAGGTCAGGAGGCTATCCCCAATGCCTGGCTCATTCATTTTCATCCAAATAATTGAGCATAACTTTAGTAAAGTATAAAGCCAAGGATCCTGGAATGAAAAGTGAGCCATTCCCAGCTTCTTGGCGACGAAATATGACAGCATCCAAACACTGTGCTGGAAGGAACTTCCACAGCAAATGTCTGTTTCTTCTTTCACAAGAAATCTCATTTTGAAATTAGTATGTTATATTAAATGTTCCTGCAACAAGCTGGCAAAGAGATCACTGATATCAAACAAATACTTTGACCAAACTTGAAAATCTGCAATCACAACTGAACATATCAATACCAACAAGTGTTTTCCCAGCTTTTCTCTCTGTGTCTTCCATATAATTCACGTGGCAAATTGGTGTAGAATAGTGGAGCAACCTTTACTGGTTCCTGAGAGAAGATGAGACCAGCTAACTGAATCAGATCAGAAAAATGAAACCAACTATCTGAATCCAATCAGAAAAAAAGGAGGCAAAGGAAAGATTGGGAAGAGAAATGAAAGTGATGCAGGAAAATGATGAAAACCAAGTCAGCAACTTCTTGAAAGAGATACAAAGAAATACTAAAGAAAATAATCTCTTCAAAACCAGTTTGGGTCAAATGGAAACAGCAGTTCAAAAGGCCAGAGAGAAGAAGAATGCCTTAAAGAGCAGAACTGGTCAGATTGAAAAGAGATACTAAAATTCTCTGAAGAAAATAATTCCTTAAAATGTGGAATAGAGCAATGGGAAGCTGATGAATTTGTGAGAAATCAAGAAATAATAAATCAAAAGCCAAAGAAGGATTAACTAGAAGAAACCATGAAATATTTCAATGGAAAAACAACTCACCTGGAAAGCAGATAGAGGAGAGAGGACGTAAGAATGTTTGGACTACTTGAAGGTCATGAATAAAAATAGACCCTAGGTTTTATTTTTCAAGAAATTCCCCAAGAAAATTTCCCTGATGTACTGGAAGCAGAAGGTAAAATAGAAATTGAGAGATTCCACCATTCACCTCCTGAAAGAGATCTCAAAATGACAATCACCAGGAGTATTACAGTCAAATTTCAGAACTCCCAGGTCAAGGAAAACATATTACAAGCAGCCAGAATGAAACAACTCAAATATCATGGAGCTACAGTTAGAATAGCATAAGATTTAGCAGCTTCTACTTTAAAGGCTCAGAGGGCTTGGAACATGATATTCCAGAAGGCAAACAAACATGGATTACAGCCAAGAGTCTACTCCCCAGCATAACTGAACATACTCCTTCAGGGGAAAAAATAGAAATTCAGTGGAATAGGGAATTTTCAAACATTTCTGATGAGATGAGCAGAGCTGACCAGAATCTTTGTACAGGACTGAAGTGAAGAATCAGGAGGGTGGACAGGAAGAACAAATGATGAGGGACTTTATGATGTTGAACTATTTGTATTCCTGCATGGGAAGATGATACCAAAAGCTCCTAAGAACCTTCTCATTTAATTGGGGCAATTAGAAGGCGCACATATAGAAAAGGCACAGGAGAGAGTTAAATTTAAAGGTATAAGACAATAAAAAGATGAAGTTGATGGGGAAGAAAGGAATGTACTGGGAGAAAGGGAAAGGAGAGATAGAATGGGATAAGTTATTTAGTTAAAGGAGACAAGAAAAAGCTTTTGCAGTGGAGTGGAAGATGAGGGACAGTGAGGGGGAGTGAATGAGTCTTACTATCATGGGAAAATAGGAGAGGAAAAAGGATGGGACAAAGGGGACAGAGGGAAGGGAGGGAGGAATATAACTGAGAGAAGAGGGGGAAGATGGTGGGAGAGGGCAGTCATCTACAACACCATTTTAAGGAGGGACAGGGAGAAAGGAGAAAAAGAATAGAATAAATAGGGTGTGTGTGTGTGGGGGGGGAATAGGATTGAGAAAAATACAGCCAGCAATAGCAATTGTGGGTAAAAACGAATGTAAAGCAATGCTATCCATCCCAAAGACAGGCTGATGGTGTCTGAATATAGACTGAAGCGTACTTTTTTCCCCCTCACTTTATTTTTGTTGAGGTTCTCTTTCTTTTGGAGAGGTGTTATGCATCCTTTTGCATAATGACAATTTTAGTAATGTTTTTCATGGCTACACATTTTTAACCCACACCAAGTAACTTGCTTTCTTAGTGAGAAGAGTAGGGAGGGAGGAAGGGAGAGAATTTGGATCTCAAGGTTTTGGAAGTAAGTGTTGAAATTTAAGTGTTGCAGCTGGTGGAAAAAATTAAAAATGAAATAAGTAAACTTAAAAAAAATTAAATAAAATACTCAAACTGAAAAAAAAGAGGAAAATGTAAAACTACCTGAGAAACAGGACTTCTCTTGTGTGAAAAGATTATATATTGCAATGCTAACCAGTTATGCTAATGTCTCTGGTCTCAGGGGACAGCAGCCAGGGGCTTTGATGAAGTTCCCTATTCTTTTGTGTTTGTCTTTTTCTTTGTTTGTGTGTATGTGTGGTTTTTGCAAGGTTATTTGGTTAAGTGACTTGCCCAAAGTCATACAGCTAGGTAATTATTGTCTGAGTCTGCATTTGAACTCAGTCCTCCTGACTCCAGGTTCACTGCACCGCCTGGCTGTCCCCTGAGTTACCTATTCTTAAACACTGAGTGAAATTCCCTTCTAAATGTTCCTACATGATCAAAGAGAAAACTGCCACTGTCCCCATTTACTTGAAATGACATAAAATGTTTGAAATGCTTTCAGGAATTTATTTGATTTTTGAATTAAGATCTGGTTCCGCCTTTTTTTTTTTTTTACAATGGGATGGGGTGGAAGGTTTCTCTTCAAGTTTCTTCAAGTGACTTAGCAAGGTAAGAATATGGAAGGAAATGAACAGGTGAGTCTTGCACTTTTGTGTCATTAAGAAAAGCTAATGAAACTGGTTATTTGAATGAGAGAACTTCAAAATGTGGAGTATAAGTAACGAGATCATTAACAAATGGAGGCAATTGGAGTTAAATTTTTATTCTTGATTTTAAAATAAAAGAAACTAGAGATGTCATGGAGCTGAGAGAGGGCAGGGTCCAGTAGGAACAGGCAGTAGAGGTCAGATTTTGAAGGATGAGGAGGTCATTGCCCCCCAGCATCATTCAGGACCACTTCAGAACATCCAGTGTCAGAACAGTGGTGACCAAACCAAATTGTGAGGGATTCAGAACAGAAGCAAATTTGGAAGCAAAATGGATTAGAGCAAAATGGATTAGGACCCAAGAGTGGATTGAATAAATCTACTTGTGGGCAGGAGGTAGTGATGCCACAGCCTTAGAGGAGAGCAGGGCATGCAATCAGTGAGAAGATGCAATTGGGCTGGAGGACTCTGCAGAAGCCAGAGTCAATGGAGAGAATTCGAGAAACCTTGCTGCTCACACTAGTCCAGTGTCTCCAATTTGGACAACTCCAACAAGGCTCCTGGTGCTCCAGTGAGAGATGAGGAAACAGCCCTGCAGGAACCTGCTAGAAAGATGGACAAGGATCAGCAAGGAAGCTGAACTGAGTGGGAAACGAGTGAAACTGGAGCTCCAGGGGATGATACCCATTCTTTTCTACTTTTCTTCCTGCCTTCTGGGTCCTTATCTTCCTAAAGCCAGGTTCCAAAGTCAAAACATTTCATTGATATAACTTTACTGCTTAACCTTCCCAGCCAATTTTGTCTGAAACCAACCTGATATGATTTTCTTCAGGTCAGTACTCTCACTTTTTTAAGCAGAGGCATCTATTGGTACCATGTTTTTGGAATGAATTTCCTTAAATTGTCTATTGTTGTTCTCATTCCCCCAGCTGCAAACTTTACACAGTGACTGCAGGGAATGCAATATGAAGTTCACCATGGCAATTCCTCTCTGCTGCTCCCTCTACTGCTACAAATATATTTCCATCACTCCTGTTTGTTTTTTACAAGGCAATGGGGTTAAGTGACTTACCCAGGGTCACAGCTAGGAAATTATAAAGTGTCTGAGGCCGAATTTGAACTCAAGTCCTCCTCCAGGGCCAGTGCTCTATCCACTGTGCAACCTAGCCACCCCCTATCACTCCTATTTGTAAAACTCCTTCACTTCATTGATCTGCCAGTTCTGAGGTGAATCCATTCACTTGATTCTAAGCCCTCCACTCTCTGGTTCCAAGCTTATCAATGTTTTCCTAAGTCCCAGATTTTATAGATTTTTCTTAATCTTGATGACTGCCTCAAAGTCTGCATTTGTCTCTTGGTTCCCTCCTGGATCCTCTGGGTTTTTGTGCCACAACTTGTTGCCTTTAGGTCAATGGAATCCAATTCAGAAGACTTGAAGAGGCCTCAGACACGAGGATCTCCTGCAGTTACTGTCTGAAAAGCACTCCCACATGATAACCACGTGGTGGTCTAGTCTCTGTCTGAGCACCTCCAAGGTGTGAAAAGGAACCTGGTTGTTCCAGAGGTGCCATTGCCCTTCTCCATAGGCCTGATCTTTACTGAGGGGAAATCAGCCTCTGTGCAATGTTCTCTCAGCTGCTAGTTGTGCCTGCTGGGACTCCTCTTGGTCATGTTAACTAAATTTCTACTGAGCCTTCTCACACCTGGCCCTGAGAAAGCAGGCCAGAGACAGAGGGCAACCTGGTGTTGACTCCAATGAGGTCTGCAGGGCTGAGGTGTCCTTCACCACAGGGGCTTCAGGTCAGGGCTATCTCTAGAGCAGCCTGGGGAGAGAGAGGCTGGAATCTGGGATGAAGGGATGGAGCTTCATGTCTCCCTTCTGCTGCTTCCTACCTTTATGACTGGACAAATCTCTGAACCTATTTGGTCTTCAGTTTCCCAGTCTGTAAAGTATAGAGCCCTTTATTTAGAGCCTTTCCAGGGTTAACTTTGCTCTCCACAAAATTTGAAGTTTAACCCTAGCTGGACTGATTGGGCAAGAAACAGAGAAACCCTAACGGATGGGCCCAGGTTCTGTTTCTGATAACGATGTCACTAGAAATTCACATGTTCATATTTCAGGCGGTTCAGGACCAACCACAGGCTGACACTGTTCTCCTTTTCATTCATTTGAATAATTAAGCCTTTTCCTTTTGCTTTTCTTTAGTTGTGGCTGAGTCTTTGTCACCCCATTTGTCCTTTTCTTATTAAAGGAAATGGAGTGGTTGGTCATTTCCTTCTCCAGCTCATATTTTAGATGAGGAAACTGAGGCCAATGGGGTAATGTGACTTGGGCAGGGTCACGCAGCTAGTTACTATCTGAGAATTTGAACTCAGGTCTTCCTGACTTTAGGCATGGGCCGCATTCACTGAGGCACAACCCTGCCCCTTTTATGGGGAGACAAAGTCTTTTCTGATTCCCAATTCCATTTCCTGGTGTTTGGTTCATTGTCGAGGCCCTGGTTCTCTATCAAGCCTGGGCCATTATCTCCTTCAGGTTTAACGATTTCCCAGGTATGATAAGCACATCCACGCTCAGGATGATTCACTTGTGTGAGATTTATTAATGGTCCAGTTAGGTAAGCAAAGGCAGTAAAACTGAGTCATGAACAGAGAGAGGCAGAAAGGAAAAGAATTCCTCTAAGCATGACACAAGTTGAAGGAATGATTCAGCAGACAGGGCTCCAATTCTCCCCATGATTGCTGTAATAAGAACATGCTGCATCACTGAGGCCTCTGGCTTTCTCTGCCTGGGCGCCTGCCTCACAGCCTCCAGGCATCCTCAGCTGGGAAAGGTCCCGGTAGAAGCCTCCTTTCCCCTGAAGGAGCCCCACGTCTGCTTTCCCAGTGGAGGCTGAAGCAGGCTTTGTAAGCAGAGCAGGCGGGAAGCCAAGCCCCTGTGTGTCCGTTATGGGGGGGTGCGTCTGCCTGGGGGGAAGAGGATCCTCGCGTTTAGCTCCACGAAGGTGGCAGAGTCCCGAAAGTGACAGGTGAGCACGGTGTGCCCTAGAGAAGCGGCCAAGCCCCAGGGAGAAGACAGCCCTGGAGAGCCTGCGGGCGAGGGCAGCCCAAGGGGGGCGGAACCCTCAGCAACAGGGGCCTTTGTGTCACTGCCAGACTGGGCTGATCGCAGCTGGGACGGAGGCCATGAACAGGGCGGTGCAGCCCCCCCCCCCCCCCCCAGGTTACAGGTTTCTCCAGTTCTCTGACTCCTTCCGCTCTGTGAGGGGAAATCTGCCTCCGTTGTGAGGGGGGGACGGTCCCACTGGGGACGGTGGGAGGCTGGAGGGCGGGGGGGAGGGGACCTTCTTTTTCTCTGGGGCAAGTAGAAAGCAAGGGCCCTTCGTCGTCCCAGGCCGCCCGGGGTCCGAGGCTCCTCGGGGTCCCAGGCCGCCCGGCGGGGGCTTCCCTCCGGGTCACTTTCGCTTTTGGTCTCCCCATCTCTGCCGCCTCATCCTGCCCGGACACCGGTGACGTACAGTGGCTGCCAGCGGCGCAGCCAATCAAACGTTCAGGGCCGCTCGGGGCCCCGGCCTCCCTGCTTCAGCCCCCTGCCCCGCGCCGAGGGCCATGGAGCCCCCGCTGTGCTCCCTCTTCCTGGTGGGGGCCCTGGCGGTGAACAGGACACGGGCAGGTGAGGGGAGACCGGGGTGAAGGGGTGGCCTGGCGGCTGGACCAAGGGTTTCCCTTGGGCTCCCCGCCGAGCTGGAAGGAAGGAGCCCGGGGATGGGGTACGGGGGGGGGGGCAGTAGCCTGACGGGCCGCGGCGGGGCTTGGGAGGGTTAGTGCAGGGGACGTGGAGGCAGCGGTGCCGGGGGGGAGGGGGCCTCAGGAAAGGGCAGAACCCCCAGGCCCCCCCAACTCTCGAGGCCGGGGACAGAGAATCCGGGGCCGCTTTGTTAAGCAGGAGGCTGAGGATGAGGCTGGGGCAGGTGAGGACACGAGGGGGGCTGAGGGGGGACGTGGGAGAGCCGGGAGTCCGGCCCAGGGGTGGGGGTGGAGGGCTGGGGGCCGAGGAGCACCCTAGCTGGGGTCCCCGAGAGCGCGGAGTGATCTCCAAGTCCAGGAGTGTGAGGATTGAGGTGGAAGGGGCCCTGTGGGGCGGGGCGGGGGTTCGAGTCTCCTCGGCCCCCCCATCCCCCAGGCTCCCACTCCCTGAGATACTTCTCCACCGGCTGGTCCGGCTCCGAGCTGGGGGGGGGGCCCGGCTTCGTGGCCGTGGGCTTCGTGGACGCCCGCGAGTTCGTGCGCTTCGATGGCGCCCGTGGGAAGGCGGAGCCGCGGGCGGCCTGGATGCAGCAGGTGGACGGGGAGGATCCGGAGTACTGGGAGCGGAACACGCGGGTCTTTAAGAGCGTGGCGCAGGGTTTCGGAGCCGGCCTGGAGACCCTGCGCGGCTACTACAACCAGAGCCGGGGGGGTGCGTGCCGGGGGGGCTCCGGGGGGGCGGGCGGGGCTGGGCCACGGTGGGGGGGCAAGTGGCGGCCCTGACCCGCCTCCCCCCCCCCCCAGGCGTCCACACCCTCCAGTTCCTGTACGGCTGCGAGGTCTCCCCCGACGGGCGCTTTCTGCGTGGGTTTTCCCAGTCTGCCTACGACGGACGGGACTACCTGGCCCTGGACACCCAGACCTGGACGTGGGCCGCGACCCAGCCCCAGGCAGAGATCACCAAGCGCAAGTGGGAGGCGGGCAGTGTGGCCGAGAGAAGGAAAGCCTACCTGGAGGAGGAGTGTGTGCTGTGGCTGCAGAAGTACCTGCAGATGGGCCGGGGGGCGCTGACCCGGGCAGGTACTCCCCTCCCCTCCCCTCCCCTCCCCTCCCCCGTGGGCGCGGCACTCAGGGCCCTGCTCCCTCAGCCCCACTCGGGACCCCCGCGCACCCCGGGACCTCAGGGCCTGGCTCATCGGATGTCACCCCCCACCCCGCCTCGTGCCCCTGGAGAGGAGGGGAAGGGAGAGCCTGACACCGCCTCTGCCCTTTGCCCCCAGACCCACCCTCTGCCCGAGTGACCCGCCACACTGGCCCCCTCGGGGAGGTCACCCTGAGGTGCCGGGCCCAGGACTTCTACCCCTCCCCGATCTCTCTGACTTGGCTGAAGGAGGGGGAGGAACAGCTCCAGGACATGGAGTTCATTGAGACCAGGCCTGGGGGAGAGGGAACCTTCCAGACGTGGGTCACCACGGGGGTGCCCCCGGGCCAGGAAGGGAGCTACACCTGCCGAGTCCAGCACCAGGGCCTGGCGGAGCCCCTGACCCTGAAATGGGGTAAGGACACTGGGGGGGGGGGGGGGGCTGGGAGCAGGGCAGAGGGAGGTGGGGGCAGGGCCTGTCACCTCCCTTTTCCCCTCAGAGCCTCCACCCTCCTCCACCTGGACCATCCTGGGGGTCATTCTCGGGGTCCTCCTCCTCCTCACTGCAGTCATTGTGGGGCTCGTGACCTGGAAGAAGAGCTCAGGTGGGCCACCCTGGAGGGGCCCCCCAACCCGGAAGGGCCCTCTGTCCCCACGGCCTCTATTTCCCATGTTAGGGCCCCATAGACAGGCCCAGGCCCCAAGACTCCAGATGGACAGACCTGTGTGTGTGTGTGTGGGGGGCAAAGGCAGTGGTCCCACAGGCTGGGGGAGAGGGGCTTCAGCCTCAGGTCCCAGGGAATCCAGGGATTTCAGCCAAAGGAGCTGGGGGTCTGGGGGGGGGGGGAGTAGAGAAGGTGGAGACCAGCCTTGGAGAGCACAGATGTAGGGTCTGAGGGGGGGGGGATGGGCCCCTTTGGGGGACCTCTTTTCCTCCTTTCTCCTGCATCTAGATGCTGGCCTGGGCAGAGGGGGACAGGGGAGCAGCCTCAGTTGACATTTGCTGTCTCAGGACTAACCAGCAACTTCTGAGCCCTCCCCATGGCCTCCTCTCCTGGGTTCCTCACTGGATGGTTTTTGTTCTCCAGGTGAGGGGCCAGGCCATGAACAGGAGGAGGAGGAGGAGAAGCTGCCCCCAGGGATCTGCCTTGGGGGTTCTTCCCCCCCCCCCATCCCCTGGTTCTGGAGCCTGTCCCTGACTGTCCAGTTTCCCTCCTTTGTCCCCAGGCAATAACAGTGACCCAGGGCTATGATCTCTCCCTCTCACCCAAAGGTGAGACTCCCTGGGGCCCTGGGAGGGGGAGGGGCTCAGGTAAAGCTGAGGGGGGATAGTCTGAGGATAGTGGGTTGAAGCCAGTCCTTCAGAATGATGGGAGGCTGGGGGCCAGAGAGGACAGAGGATCTCCCTCTCTTTCATCTTCAGCTTGAGAGACTATCCTGGTATGGACCTGAGAGAGAAAAACTGAGTCCCCCAGTCCTGCTTTGCTCCTGCTGACCTTTGGCTTCTCTCCCAGCCTTGGCCCCAGTGACAGCATCCATCCTCTCCTAGCCACACCCTAGGCAACCTCCTTACTGTCTTCTCTCCCATAGCAAAGGCCTCCCCCTGATCCTCTCAAACTCCCTCACTCCCCCACCTCCTTTCTTTGGGCTTGTCTCCTTTTGCAGGGAGACACCAAGAGTGAGGAAGGGCCAGTAGCATTTCGAGACTCCTCCCCCACCCATGCTGGATGGTGCACTGACTTCTGGGAGCTTTGTCTGCTGCAGAACCTGCCTAGGAGATCTTTGGTCTTGAATCTTCAGCTTTTCTCCACCATGGCCATTGAGCTTTACAGTTGGGGAGCAGGAGTCAGTGTTGGGAAGGGGAAATAAAGGTTGAAGAAGTCTAAAAACTGTTTTCTTAAGTTTGTGAATGGGGTGAGGGCTGGGACCCAGAGGGGAGGGAGCCTAGGAGAGGGCCAGTGTAGTGTCCCTGGGGAGGGGGCAGATGTTTGTCTTGATCTCTCCCTCCTTGGGGGCCCTTGTGGACCAGGTGTATTCTGACTTGGTCCAGGGCTTCAGACTTAGAACCCAGGTGGCCTTCTCCTCTTCCTGGAACTGGCACCGTGCCCAATAGGCAGATGGGTCATTAGCCCCCACAGACCCCCCACTCAGCACTGACTTTCTGAGACATTCAATTCTCTTTTATTGTCATTTCCTCCCCCTTTTGTGTGTGTGCCCCAACTTTTCTTTCATTGCAGGGGTTTCCCTAAGGTCTTCTGTGGCCTCTGCTCAGGCCTCCCCCCAGGCCTGGGCCTCCAACTTTGTGGGTGATGGCCAGGTCCCCTTCACACTGTCCCAGGGTGGTGGCTTCCTTGGCCCTCTGAAGGAGGGAAGACCTTCCCTTTGGAATGGCTGAAGCAGGGAATAGCTGGTGTCTAGCAGGTGGACGCCCCTGCCCCCTCCCTGCCTCCCTGGGGCCCTCGCCCCTCCACCTCCAATGTACCTCTTCCCCAGCTCTCTTCCCCCCTTTGGAACGATCCGCCCTCCTGGGAACTTTGCCTTTCCCATTTTGGTTCTGTCCCAGCATTACTTTCCAAAAAAGAATGCTGTCACCATTGCTACGGCTTGCCCCTTTTACAATCACCATCTCAGCTTAGCCTCCACCCTTTGTTTTTCCTCATCCCAGGCCAGCCAGGTTTGGCTCCCTTGTTCTAAGACCCTGGGTGGCAGTTTCCTGCTATAATTTGTAATTGAGCTGAGGCCAGCAGTCGAAGGGTGGAGAAAGCAGGCAGGGCCTTAGGCCTCACTCTCTCCTTAGGGATATGGAACCATGAAGAGCAAACCTTTGCTAACATGTTAACACTGATCCTGGGTCATGTTGGGCCTCGGTGGCTCTTACCACACTGGGAGTGGCTAGGACAAAGGTTTTGCCATAGAAGGATGGAGCCCTCTCTTAGTCTCTGTTCCTTGGATGATCCCCCTGGGTATGTGTAAGCCATCAGATTTCAAGACCCTGGGGTTGAAGTAGGGAAAGAGCTCAGAAGTGACACTGTATTCCTCTTAGATGCCTGAAGCTTCCTCTTGCCTAGTCTTCCAGAAATAGAGGGCTGGCCACAGAGCCTTGTCTTCTCCCTTCTCCCAGCATCTCCTGTCCCCCAGTGACTTACAAGGAGCAGGACAAAGATCTTGCTTTTCTATCCCTGAGAAATGAAGAGTTCACTGAAAGAGGAAACTTTTCTCCTAGAACAGGAGTGACTTTTCTGTCCCTGATCTCTAACCTCTGTGACCCCCAGAGTCTTGCTTTCCCAATTCCACTTCTTTTTAAAAAAATTTATTTATTTATTTTGACCCCCTAATCTTTCTTCCCCGCCCCCACCAACAGAAGGCAGTCTGCTACTCTTTACATTGTTTCCGTTGTGTACACTGATCAAAATTGAATGTCATGAGAGAGAAATCATAGCCTTTTTTTTCTTATTAAAGATTTTATTTATTTTGAGTTTTATAAATTTCCCCCCAATCTTACTTCCCTCTCCCACCCCCCAGAGGAAGCAATTTGCCAGACTTTACATTTTTCCATGTTGTACATTGATCCAAATTGAATACAATGAGAGAGAAATCACATCTTTAAGGAAGAAACATAAAGTATAAGAGATAGCAAGGTCAGACAATAAGATATTTTTTTCTAAATTAAAGGATAATAATAGTCCTTGAACTTTGTTCAAACTCCCCGGTTCTTTATCTGGATACAGATGGTATTCTCCATCACAGACATCCTCACATTGTCCCTGATTGCTGCACTGATGGAATGAGCAAGTCCATCAAGGTTGAACATCACTCCCATGTTGCTGTTAGGGTGTACAGTGTTTCTCTGATTCCGCTCGTCTCACTCAGCATCACTTCATGCAAATCCCTCCAGGCTTCCCTGAATTCTCATCCCTCCAGGTCTAATAGAACAAAAGTGTTCCATGACATACATAGACCACAGTTTGCTAAGCCATTTCCCAATTGAAGGACATTCACTTGACTTCCAATTCTTTGCCACCACAAACAGGGCTGCTATGAATATTTTTGTACAAGTGCTGTTTTCACCCTTTTACATGATCTCATCATGGTATACACCCAGTAGTGGTATTGCCGATCAAAGGAGAATTGCCTTTTTATTGCCCTTTGGGCATAATTCCTAATTGCTCTCCAGAAAGACTGGATGAGTTCACAGCTCCATCAACAATGCATTAGTGTCCCAGATTTCCCACATCCCTTCCAACATTGATCATTGTCCTTTCTGGTCACATTGGCCAGTCTGAGAGGTGTGAGGTGGTACCTCAGAGATACTTTAATTTGCATTTCTCTAATAAGTGTGATTTAGAGCAATTTTTCATATGACTCGGGATCCCTTTGATTTCCTCATCTGTAAATTGCCTTTGCATAGCCTTTGACCATTTGTCAATTGGGGAATGTTTTTTTTTTAATTTGACTCAGCTCTCTGTATCTTTTAGAAGTGAGTCCTTCATCAGAAACACATTGTAAAAATTGTTTCCCAATTTACTCCATTTCTTTTGATCTTTGTTACAGTAGTTTTGTCTGTATAGAAGCTTTTTAATTTAATGTAATCAAAATTATCTAGTTTGCTTGTAATGATGTTCTCCATCTCTTCCTTGATCATAAACTGCTTCCTTTTCCATAGATCTGACAGGTAAACTATTCTTTGATCTCCTAGCTTGCTTAAAATATTGTTTTTTATGTCTAAATCCTGTATTCATTTTGATCTTGTCTTGGTATAGGGTGTGAGGTGTTGGTCCAATCCAAGTTTCTTCCATACTAACTTCCAATTTTCCCAACAGCTTTTATCAAAGAGAGAGTTTTTATCCCAATAGTTGAACTCTTTGGGTTTATCAAACAGCAGATTACTATAATCATTTCCTACTATTGCCACTAGTCTATTCCACTGATCTACCACTCTATTTCTTAGCCAGTACCAGACTGTTTAGGTGACTGATGCTTTATAATATAATTTTAGATCTGGTAGGGCTGAGCCACCTTCTTTTGCACTTTTCTTTTCATTAAATCCCTGGAAATTCTTGACTTTTTATTTCTACATGTGAATTTACTTACAATTTTTTTCTAACTCATTAAAGCAATTTTTTGGAATTTGAGTGGTAGGGCACTAAATAAATAGTTTAATTTAGGTAGAATTGTCATTTTTATTATATTAGCTCAGTCTAGCCATGAGCAGTTGATATTTTCTCAGTTATTTAAATCTGATTTTATTTGTGTGAGAAGTGTTTTTTAATTGTGAAATTTTGAAAAAAAAGTTTCTGAGTCTTCCTTGACAGGTAGACTCCCAGGTATTTTATATTGTCTGAGGTTACTTTGAGTGGGATTTATCTTTCTAGCCCTTTCTGCTGCATCTTGCTAGTCATATATAGAAATGTTGAGGATTTATGAGAGTTTATTTTATATCCTGCAACTCTGCTAAAGTTGCTAATTATTTCTAGTAGTTTTTTAGATGATTTCTTGGGATTCTCTAGGTGTAACATCATGTCTTCTGCAGAGAGTGAGAGTTTTATCTCTTCTTCCCAATTCTAGTTCCTTTGATTTCTTTTTCTTCTCTTATTGCTGAAGCTAAGATTTCTTTTTTTTTTTAGATTTTTTTTGCAAGGCAAAACGGGGTTAAGTGGTTTGCCCGAGGCCACATGGCTAGGTAATTATTAAGTGTCTAAGGTCATATTTGAACTCAGGTACTCCTGACTCCAGGGCAGGTGCTCTATCCACTGTGCCACCTAGCTGCCCCTGAAGCTAACATTTCTACTACACTACTGAATAGTAGTGATGCTAATGGGCATCCTTATTTTACCCTTGATCTTATTGGGAATGCCTCTAGACTGTTCACCATTGCATATGACACTTGATGGTTTCAGATAGATCCTGCTTATTATTCTAAGGAACAGTCCATTTATTCCTATACTCTCTAGTGTTTTTAGTAGGAATGGGTACTGCATTTTGTCAAAAGCTTTTTCATCATCTTAGTCACAATTTCTGATAGGTATGTTATTGATATAATTAATTATACTAACAGTTTTCCTAATATTAACCCAACCCTGCATTCCTGGTATAAATCCTACTTGGTCATAATGTATTATCATAGTGATAACTTGTTGTAATCATTTTGCTAAGATTTTATTTAGGATTTTTGCATCTATATTTATCAGGTATATAGATCTATAATTTTCTTTCTCTTTTTTAACTCTTCCTGGCTTAGACATTAAAATTACTTTAATGAGTTAGTTAGACACCATATTGGTGTCATAGAAAGAGTTAGGCAGAGTTCCATCTTCACCTATTTTTCCAAAGAGTTTATATAGAATTAGAACCAATTGTTCCTTAAATGTTTGATAGAATTTACTTGTGAATCCATCTGGCCCTGGAGATTTTTTCTTAGGGAGTTCAATAATGGCTTGTTGAATTTCTTTTTCTGAGATAGGGTTACTTAAGTTTTTAATTTCCTCTTCATTTAACCTGGGCAACTTATATTTCTGTAAATATTCATCCATTTCACTTAGATTGTCAAATTTATTGACATAGAGTTGGGCAAAATAATTCTGAATTATTACTTTAATTTTGTCATCATTGGTGATGAGTTCACCTTTTTTCATTTATGATACTAGCAATTTGGTTTTCTTCTTTTTTTTAAATCAAATTGGTCAGAGGTCTTTCAATTTTGCTGGGTTTTTTTTCATAATACCAGATCTCGGTTTTATTTATTAGTTCAATAGCTTCCTTGCTTTCAGTTTTATTAATTTCTCCTTTAATTTTTAGAATTTCTAATTTGATATTTAATTGGGGGTTTTTAATTTGTTCTTTCTCTAATTTTTTTAGTTGTATATTTAGTTCATTGATTTCTTCTTTCTCTAATTTACTCATGTAAGCATTTAAAGATATAATATACCCCTGACAGCTACCTTGAGTGTATCCCATAGGTTTTGGTATGCTGTTTCATTATTGTCATTATCTGGGATGAAATAATTAATTCTTTTTATAATTTGTTGCTTGATCCACTCATTCTTTAAAATGAGGTCATTTAGTTTCCAATTAGTTCTGGGTCTATGTCTCCCTGGCCCAGTATTGCATATGATTTTTATTGCATTATGATCTAAGAAAGATGTATTTACTATTTATGCCTTTCTGTAATTGATCATTAGGTTTTTATGTCCTGGTACATAGTTAATTTTTGCGTAAGTGCCATGTACTGCAGAGAAAAAAGTATATTCCTTTCTATCCTCATTCAATTTCCTCCATAGATCTATCATATCTAGGTTTTCTAACAATCTATTTACCTCCTTAACTTCCTTCTTGTTTATTTTATGATTTGATTTATCTAAATATGAGAGCAGGAGGTTGAGGTCTCCCACCAGTAAAGTTTTGCTTTCTATATCTTTCTGTAGCTCTTTCAATTTCTCCTCTAAGAATTTGGATTCTGTCCCTTTGGGTATTTACATATTTAGTATTGAAATCACTTTATTGTCTATTGTACCTTTTAGGAGGATATAGTTTCCTTTCTTATCTCTTTCAATGAGATCTATTTTTGCAGCTTCTTTTTTTCTGAGATAAGGATTGCTACCCCTGCTTTTTTCATTTCACCTGAAGCAAAATATATTTTGCTCCAACCTTTCACCTTTACTCTATATGTATCTCTCTGCTTCAAATGAATTTCTTGTAAGCAACATATTGTAGGATTCTGGTTTTTAATCCACTCTGCTATTTACTTACATTTTAAGGGAGAATTCATCCAATTCACATTCAAAGTTACAATTACTAACTCGTTATTGCCATCCATGCTATCTTCCTTCTGTTTGTATTTCCCCCCTTTTCCCCTTTATCCACATTCCTCGGTGTTTTGTTTCTGAATGCCGCCACCTTCAGTGTGGTTGACCTCTCAAATTGATCCCCCTCCCCCTTTTTCCCTTTCCCTTTTACCCCTTCTTCCCTTTCTTCTGTTAGGTTTCCCTTTTTCTCCCCCTCCCCATCTCCATTACCTTTTTTCCCTTTTAATGCTTGAAAGGTAAGATAAGTTTCTTAACTTGATTAAGTGCTTCTAAGTTAACTTTATGCCAAGTCTGATGAGAGGAAGATTCAGGTGGTTCTCACCTCCTCCCTTCTTCCCCTCAATTATAATAGGTCTTTTGTACCTCTTGGTGTAATGAGATTTACCCCATTCAGTCTCCTTCCAACCTCCCTTCTTACTGCTCCCCCTTTTTAAGGATGTCTGTTTGAGTCACAGAAAAGTTTTGATTGTCCATCACTTCTGGCTATGTATGGTCTCTCTAATGGAGTTACAATTCTCAAGAATTATGAGACTTTCTCCCAAGTGGGTTTATAGCCAGTTTCACCTTATTGGATAGCACTTTTTTAAACCTTTTCATGTCCAGATTGATGATCCAAGGTGGGGGAGGGCCCATTTGTGGAGCTTCTTTTCCTTCTTCCTCTTGGATCTAGATTCTGGACTGGGATTGAGGGGAGGCAGGGGAAACAGCCTCCTGTTTGATGTCCAAATTTTCTATTTAGCTCTGGTCTTTTCATCATGAAATCTTGGAAGTCTCCTGTTTCATTAAATGTCCATCTTTTTCCCTGGAAGAGAAGGCTTAGCTTTGCTGGAGAGTGGATTCTTGGTTGCATTCCAAGCTCCCTTGCTCTTAGGAATATCTCATTCCAGGCCCTTTGATCCCTTAATGTTACTGCAGCCATATCCTTCCTAATCCTTACTGTAGCTCCTTGGTATTTAAAATTTTTCTTTCTGGCTGCTTGCAGGATTTTTTTTCTTTTATCTGATAGTCCTGGAATTTAGCCACAACATTCCTTGGTGTTTTCATTTTAGGATCTCTTTTCAGAGGGGATCTATGTATTCTTTCCATAACTATTTTGCCCTCTGGTTCCATGATATCAGGGCAATTTTCCATCACTAAATCCTGTAATATTAAGTTCAGGCTTTTTTTCCCTCTTCAGTGTTCTCAGGAAGGTCAATAATTTTCAGATTCTCCCTTCTCAATTGGTTCTTGAGGTCAATGCTTATGCTGATGAGGTATTTTACATTTTTTTCTATTTTTTCAATCTTTTGGTTTTGTTTAATGCAAACTTGTTGTCTCATGAAGACATTAGTTTCTGGCAATTCCATTCTTTTTTTTAGAGAAGATTTTCTTCATTTATCTGCAAAAGACTAGCTACTGCCTAATATAAAGAACCCCCTGCCCCATCTCTATGTCATTGGGGTCCCTGGCCTGTCTACCTGGAACTTTCCTCTTCCCCAACTCTCCTTTCACCTTTGGAATGATCCACACTTCTTGGGAAACTTACCTTTCCCACTTTGGTTCAGTCCTAGTATTGCTTTCCATAAAAGGAAGTTTTCATTATTGCTATTACTCTCCCATCTTATAATCACAATCTTCGCTTAGCATCACATACTTTGTTTTTTCCTCATCTGAGACTATCAAGTTTTCTTCACTTGTTGTAAAATCCTGGGGGGGGGCAGTTACAATTATTAATTGATCTGAGGAAGGCAGTCACAGAGTGGAGTAAGCAGGCAGGGCTTTAGACCTATACATTTCATTGATATGTGATCATAAAGAAAACTTTAGCTAACAATATGTCAGCTCATACTCTGGGGTCATGTTGGGCCTTGGTGGCTTAAGTCATACTGGGAGTGGCCAGGACATAGGTTTTTTCCACAGAAGATTGGAGACCTCTTCCTGAGCCTCTGTTCCTCTCCCAAGCAGGCTAGGATTTTGTGATAATAAGTAAGTGGATGATCTCCCTGGAGTGTAAATACTTTGCATCATGGTCAGATTGGATTCCAGGACCCTGGGGTTAAAGTAGAGAAAGAGCTTGGAGTTCAGAAGCTTCCTCTTGCCTTAGTCTCCCAGATGTGCAGGGCTGGCCATGGACCCTGGTCTTCTCTCTTCTCCCAGCATCTCCTGTCCCCCAGTGATTTACAAGGAGCAAGACAAAGATCTTGCTTTTTTTATTTCTGAGGTGTTAAGAGCTGCAGGAGGAGTCTGGGAAAGGTCAGAATGAACCCAATTCTAGGCTCATGTAACCTTTTTGCAAAAGGCTTTCCTTAGAACTCTTCTGTGATAACACAACCGCATCAATGCATGGACTTCACTTGTGTGATAACCTTGTACCCAAACTTTCTGAACAAGGTTACATCCTGCACAAGTTTGAGAAACGTTATTTACTTGTTTTTTCTTATATGTTAATGTTGTGGTTTTCTGCTATAAAGAACTGTCTGATACTGTCAATAAAGGACCCTGCTAGTTGTCCTGCTAGCAACCCCACCCAAGTGTACACATGTTTTATTTCTCTCCTGAACCGTCTCACTCTCCCTGCTGTCTAGGGGAACACAACACTGAAGGATGAAGAGTTCACTGACATAGCAAACCTCTCTCCTAGAAGGGGTCACTTTTCTGACCCTGATTCCAGCCTCTATGACCCCCAGAGTCACACTTCCTCAATCCCTCTTCTTAACAGCTCCAGGTGATCTGGACTCAGGGTCTGTCAAACCAAGGCCATTACATTTGCTAACACTCTCCCTATAGATGAAGAAACTGAGGCATAGAGAAGTTCTATGAGGTTCTGAGAGCATACCCCCAATCAAAGCCAGATTTAGGACATGACCCCAGGTCATTCTCTCCACCATTGGGCCTCCTAGCTCCAACCCTCCAGGGCCTCCAACCTTGCAGTGGCCCTGCTTAAAGCATGGATAGAACTTGAAAGTCTGACTCTGAAGCCTTCCTTCTGTGTCTCCATTGAATTGCTTAAGTATGGCTCCCTCCTCCTGCAGCTGTGCCTCTCCTGAACAGGACAGGAGGCCTCCCTGGGCTCATGACCATGTGCTTCCAGTATCTCTGCAGCCTTGGAGCCTTGATGGTCTGGTTGAGATCAACCCACCTGCCCTATCCAAAATAAAGGGAATATTAAACCAGGGCTCATTGTCATCATTTGGAATAGAAAATTGATCTAAATCTCAAGGTAGTGAGGTGGCTTAGTCAGTGGAACCTTAGAATTACATTTAGGAAGTCCTGAGTTCAAATCCCATTTGAGACACTTAATAGCTTTGTGCTCCTAAGCAAGTCACTTATCACGTTAAGGTGGGGTGAAGATCACATGACATAGTTGTCAGTTTTCTTTCATTCAGGAAGATCATAACATCAGTGAAGTGATGCCTTGATATGTAAGTGAATTGGATTGGGGGGGGTAGTGACTGTGCCAAGACATCAGTCTCACTTTCTCCTCTGAAGTCATCTGAGTCCAGCAGTCAGATATAAATCAGGACAACTGGAGACAGCTCTGAATAGGATTCAGTCAGGGTTAAATGACTTGTCCAAGGTCACACAGCTAGTAAGTCTCAAGTGCTGAGACTGAATTTGAACTCAGATCCTTTTGATTCTAGGGCCACTGCACCTCCATGCTGCAAGGGTATGTGAAGATCAAATGAGATGGTATTGATGGAGTGCTTTGCAGAACTTATTATAGAAATTCTCTTATTATTATTGCTTTTAGGGGCTAATTCTTATGATTCTGTGAATTCCAAAAAGTCCCTATTAAAATGATGATGTTCATCATGTTTTTTTCCCTGTGAAGGAGGCATCAGTCATTTCTCTCCTTTACAGGGTTATTCCTTCCATCCAATGGATAGTTTAAAGAGAGTTTTCAGAGGGTCTGTGAACTGGGGATGGGTTAAAATATATCTTTATTTTGACTAATTTCTAACTGATACTTGATCATTCTTTTAATTATTAAAATTTCCAAAACCATAATGGGCATTTATAAGCTTCACTAGATGACACATACTAAACTTAAGATACCTGGGGTTGGTTATAGATGGAACAGCAATAGAGGTGGTTAGAGAACGTGTCAGTAAGATGTGTGGGTATGAATTGTTGGTCAAGTGAACCAGTCCAGCATCAACATATTGGCCAAATATTTTTTTGGATTAAATATAGCAGTCTTTAACATATAGAGACTTAAATCTGTTAGAATACAATACTGAAAATTAGTCTTCCTTCCTTAGGTCAGAATAATGAGAAAGTCAATGTGTGTTGGTTGTCCTTAAGCACTTTTTTATATGAGTCTGTGGGTATTTATACACAGGAACATAATTATAGATGTCTATGTTTGGGAGACAATAGCTACGAACCAGTCTATCAATTCATCCATGTCTTAATTGAAGATGCCAGTCGCTGTCCTAGGTACTGAAGATCAAAAGACACGAACCGGTCCCTGCCTCTAAGGTGTTTACATCATATCAAGGATTTTCTAGGACTCATTTTCTGTTTTTTACTTTGGTGTTGTCATGACCTGACAAATATGGTCTTCCTCCCTACAAACAAGAGAAAAATGGATCTATTTGGAATTGCTAGTGATTGCATTCAGCATATTTTCACACGATGAATTTGTACAGAATTAAACAGCCTAGTGCCCAAACTGACCAGTTATCTCTGTTTCTGAATTTCTTTTCGCTCTCCTCCATGTATTTATTAGACTACTTTGGTCATCTTTTCTTTTGCTTTTTTTTCCTGTTCCCCTCACTATCAGCTCCCAAACTGCCCCATTCTGCAACCCCCCTTGTAACAAAGAAGCCAATTACAACAAATCAGCTCCTTTTTATCTTGCTCTTTGTGTTGTTATGAAAGTTTTTACTTATCTGGGACACCTATCAGTATAGTCAAGGGGGATCTCCATAAACCCTGGACTTCCCATAATCACCTCATAACATCCTTATGGAAGATGTCTTCCATGATCCTGCTGGGAAAATGACAGACTGTAAAACTCACCGCAGTTGGGCACCATTTGATAAAAAAAATAAAACCCAACCAAATCCAAACAAAAAGACCTGAGAGAAGAGGAAATGGTTAACTGAGTCAGATCAGAGAACCCTGGGAAACAGAAGTGCTCTGAGTCTCTAAATGGTCAGTTCCAGCTGCTCTTCAGTCCTTAGAGGCAGATCATCCATGAAGAGGAGCCAAATGACAAAGGACCGTCCAGAGGTTGTTCATCAGGAAGGGCAGCGGGTTCCCGTGCACAGAGCAGAGTCTCTTCATAAGTGCCTCGACCAGCTTTTCTGTTCATTGTAATCCAGTAGGAGAGCTGGCTTTCCCCCGGCCATGCAGCTCCAGCAGAGTTTTTCCATGTGTTATTTCGGGTTCAATTAAATGAAAACGAAATTTGTTATTTACAAAGAAAAAAAAGAGCTCCCTGGAGGAGGGGGAGAAGTGGTGACGAGGCTGAGGGCAGCTGAGGACACCAGGAGTGTGAGAGACTCGAGACCAAAGGTGGCCGCAGGGAGGGAGGAGGCAAAGTCTGGGCACTAGGAGCTGCCTGGGTGGTGGGCAGCGAGGCACTGTTGCTGTAAGTCCTGAGATTTACTGTAGTGGAGATCGAATCAGGAACAGGGTCCGAGATCGCGTGTTTCCAAGTCCGGAATCACCCAAGGGTCAGCCCCCTGTTGGGGGGGTGGTCAAAGTTAGCCCCCTCCCCTGGGCTTGGGCGCAGATCCCGGGCTGCCCGGGTAGGGGCTTCGCCGACCCTCCCCGGCCCCCGGGGCCGGCCCCCTCCTGTCAGCCTCTCCTTCCCTGCGGCCTGCGCCCCTTGCGGAGCTTGGGGAGCCCCGGACCCTCTCCGGGGGCCACGGGAGCCATCAGCAGTTCCGGTCCAGCGCGAATCCGGGGGAGAGGCTGCGGGCGCCGCGGATAGAGCTGGTGATCCTGGTGGACCCGAGTATTGGGAGCGGGAGACGCGAGGGGGGGGATGCGGGGCGGAGGTGCCAACCCGGATTGACCGAGGGAACCTGTAGACGGCGCTCCGCCACTCCAAGCGGAGCGAGGGGTGCGTGACTTGGGACCCGGGCCAGAGGGGAGGGACCAGGAGGGGAGGGCGGATCCGGCCCAGGGGGCGGGGGAATTTCCCCAGGCAGAAGCTGCTGGGGGGGGGGGGGCGGATCCCGGAGTCAGCTCGGGGGGGGGGCTAGTCTGGCCTCGCTGACTTGGGCTGGGGGGGGGGGGGGCAGGCGATCACAACTCCTGGGCCGAGGACGCCTGCGAGCCCCGCCCCGCCCCCCCGGCCACTTCCAGTGCGGGCTGGACTGGGAGATCTGCAGGTGGGGGGCAGTGAAGCCCCCGTAGAACTTGCAGCGAAGGAGAGAGAGAGAGAGAGAGAGAGAGAGAGAGAGAGAGAGAGAGAGAGAGAGAGAGAGAGAGAGAGAGAGAGAGAGAAAGTCGCCCCGGGAGGAGGACTGAGGACTGGAGATGGGGAGGAGGCTCTGCCCAGGACAGGTAGCCCCCGCCCCGCCTCCATGGGCTCGGCACTCAAGGCTCCTGCCCGCACCTCTTCCCTGCCCCCTCAGACTTCACTCCAGATCCCCGGGGACCCCTGGTACCTCGGAACTGGATGCTGAATGATATCTTCCTCCCCCATTTCCCCCCCATCCTCTTTGTCCTTGTGCCCCCAGGCATTGCCTCTGCCCTTTGCCCCCATGGGCGGGGTCACCCTGCAGTCCCAGGCCCAGGACTCCTACCCCTCCGAGATCTCTCTGACTTGGCTGAAGCACGGGGAGGAACAGCTCCAGGACACAGAGCTCATAGAGATCAGGCCTGGGGGAGATGGAACCTTCCAGAAGTGGGCCACTGTCTGGGTGCTCCCAGTCCAGGAAGAGAGCTACATCAGCCAAGTTCAGCACCAGGGCCTAGTAGAGCCCCTCAGTCTGAAATGGGGTAAGGACACTGAGGGGGGCGGGGTTGGGAGAAGGGCAGAGGGAGGTGGAGGCGTTGCGGGAACAGAAGAAGGGCTGAGGGACTCTGGGGGGAGCTCTCCTCCACCTGGGTCATCATTGGGGGAGGGTTCTCTGCTGGGGTCCTCCTCCTCCTCCTCCTCTCAGCAGCCATGGCTGGAGCTGGGATCTGGGGGAAGAAGAAGCCAGGTGGGCAGGCTGGAGGGGTCCCTCGTCCCTAAGTCCTCTGTTTCCCCATTTGAATGCCTGTTGGGCATTTAGCCTTTCTTCTGGGCCACAGGCTGTTGGGGGGGGGGGGGCTTCTTCAACCTCCAATCAGAAATGAATCTGGGCATTTCAGTCAAAGGAGCTGGGTGAAGCTGATCGGGGAGGGTGGGGGAGGGACCTGGGGGGCGGGGAGGACCCCTTGTGGAAGCTCTTTCCTTCCTCCTGGATCTAATTGCTGGCCTGGAGGGGGAAGGGCTGGGGTGGGGGAGGGGAGCAGCCTCAGTTGCCGCATGTTGTGTCTCCAGGCCAAATCGGTGGATTTTTCTTTCCCTTCCAGGTGGAACAGGAGGGTCATATGATCAGGCTGCAGGTAATTGAGGGGTTGACGTGGGTGGGTCAGGCCGAGGGGCAGGAGAAGGCAGAGCAGAAGCTTCCCTCCCCAGGAGCCTTGCCTTGGGGTTCTCTTCCCCTCCCAACCCCTGGTTCTGAAAAGGGTGTCCTTGGGGGTGGGAGGGAAACGTTTCCTTTCCTCTTTTGTCTCCAGGCAATGACCCTGAGGGTCCTGGGAGGAGGGAGGGACTAGTGTAAGACAGAGGGGCCCTTCTGTGAGTGGTTGGAGGCCTGGGTGGGGGGTGAGATCAGTCCTTCAGCATGATGAGGGGCTTGACATCAGAGGCGAGTCTGTCTACCTTCAGCCTGAGAGATTTGCTTGGTGTGGAATTGAGAAAGGAAAGGGCTCCACAGTCCTACTTGGCTCCTGCTGCCCTCTGGCTTCTGTCCCAGCCTTGGCCCCTGTGGTCCTTCCTGTGCCCGACTGGCCACACCCTGGGCAGCCTCCCTCCTGCCCTTCCCCCTCCTCCTTTCTTTGGGCCTGCCTCATTTTGCAGGGAGACACCAGGAGGAAGGAAGGGCTGGATGGATTTAGAGAAGCCCCCCCCCCTTCACAAGGATGCTGCACTGACTTCGGGGAGCTTTTTGTGGCTATAACAATATGCCCAGTGAATTCTTGACTTGAATCTTCAGCTTTTCACTATAATGTCCCCTGAGCTTTACACTCTTGCTCTCAGGTAGAAACATCATCTTATAAAAATTCATTTCATTAAGGAGGTGGTTCTAGAGAAATACCCAGTGATAGAGGTACCCATTTCACAGGCACTTCATTAGCTAAACTGCTTTCATCCTGCCTAGTTACTCAGCACCTCCGTGGTACCTATCACCCCCCTCCCCAATTCAAAGGAATCATTGAAAGCATTAATGGGACACTTAAGATCTCCATTGCTAAATCATTTGAGGAAATGGGTAGACCCTGGTCCTTTCTTAGGTCTTAGATCAAGATTATTTCATTCTCATAAACTCAGTCTCTGTAAGATAGTAACAGCCCTAGCTGTGTGGCTTTGGGCAAGTCACTTAGCCCTAATTGCCTCGAATCCAATCTCCAGTTGTCCTGATTCATGCCTGGCCTCTGGATCCAGATGGCTCCAGAGGAGAAAGTGAGGCTGGTGACATAGCACTCAAATCCAATTCATATGCTTGCCATGGCATCCCCTCCCAGATGTCATTGTCTTCTTTGAGAAGGGACAATCATCAGTTCAGTAATAGGATGCCCAATCCCACTCTACCCACAGATGGGAAGCTCAGAAGCTAAAGGTTCCCTCCTGCAGTATTGGATTGGGTTGGCATAAGAAATATCGGAAACTTACCACCTTGTCTCATGGGCTCATTCTTTAGAAAGCCCAGGCAAGACTCAGCCCCTGAACCTGGTGACTGGGCCAACTGGAAAGGGCAGCTGGAAGAACACCCCTTGGAGCCATGCTGAAGAAATCCCTCCCAAATTCTGCTCACACCTTCTCTCTCCCCCCTCCTCTCCCAGTACTGCCAATTTCTGGGCAGTGGAGATTTGCATCTGCCTGACCCACCTTTGAAGGATCTACCTACCCACTTGGATTGTGGAGCCCAGAAGTGGTCTGACCTTGAAAATCAAACTGATCTGAAGCAACTGACTTCTGATGTAGACACTGACCCAAGACATGCCATCTATGAACTAAGACTTTTCTTTCTCCTTGAAAGTATTCTCCTAGATTAAATTATTCAGAGAAGTAGAAATTTTTTCTAAATATACTTAAACTTAAGTTATAATTAATAAGTTTTTGTTTTTAAAAATAAATTGCTGGCACTATCATTTGTTTTGAGTTTTGATTCCCAGGATGACTGTCTGATCTGTCATCAAGTCAATAATAGAGAGTGGAATGTATGACAGTCTGAGGACTGCTAAGGAAAAGGGTTCTGGGGAAAACAGCTTGGGACTCAGCTTAGGTAGACTGCTTTTGACTCTATGTCCTTGTCATGCTATTTCCTTTCTGGAAAAGGAATATTGCCCACCTGGTGAATCTTGAGTCCTGCCTTTAAAACCCTGTGACAATGCAACTGACTGTCACATAAGATTTCTGGTTGAAATCAATCAAATCTAAGGGGATTGTCCTCCTGTCTTATGATAATCATGTCCCTCTTTTGCCTTTTATAGTAGATTTCTATAAATAATAAGTTTTTAAAATATTTATCAAATCTATTAGATAATTGACAAATCATGTACCAAAATAAAGAATCATTGATCTATTAGGGGCTCTGCTATAATTGACTGAAAAAGGGGAATGTCAAAAGTTAGAATTTTATATTGATTAGGATGATATATATTATACACACATATAGAACCTATATCTAGATATATAAATGAAATGAATAATAATAATCATCAAGATCCTTTTCACAAGCTGGTTCTGGGCCTGAAAAAATAGGGACAGATTCTGCCCTTTTGTGCTGACTGGATCAGTATAACCTTCCTTGTTCTGTTCTGTACCCAAGTCCTGTTATACAATCAACCCAGCTATTCCCACAGGACTCCTACTTAAATGGTCACAAATGATGCCATCCTTGTGTTGTCCTGCCCACAGTGGGTTTAGCCTGGGCACTCAAGCCCCAAATCTGATTCTTCTATGATGCTGCCACCCACATCTGATCATGTAGAAACTATCTGGCTCCATAACAGCAAGGGGGAGGGAGCTCCGAGGAAAGGAAGAGTCCCCTGGTTTGCAAATTGGTTCTTTGCAAAGGAAGCAATTAATAAACTGCTATCTGATTTATTGGTCCTCCACCTCTGACCTACTTTGTCACACCCAGGTTAGAGATGGCTTTGTATAAACTCAGCAGCTGTAACCAGGCAAGAGGAAGATAAAAGCAAAAAAGTAAAAAGAGGGGGCCCCAAAGAAGTCAGTTTAAGTCTGGCTCCTCCCATTCCCACTCTTCCTCTCCTTCAGCCTCCCACTCAAGGTCAAGGTCTAGGTCCAGAAAACCAGGTACAGGTTCATGATAACACCAGGTGACATGTCAATATCTAAGTTTTGTATTTACATATTGTGGTTTTTCTTGATTGAATTAAGGTTTCAATTTTATTTTAAAGACTACATCTCTGAGACCAAGCAATTTCCTTAAGATAATGTAGTTCTCTTGTTTTTTATCCAACGCTTTTCAAAATTAAGATGGAAAATGAGACTTCCTTTTAAGGTATGGGATGTTTTTGCCCTGTACCTCTGTTATCATTTAACTGGAAAACCATAAAAAACCCCACTAAATATGAGATAGTTCAACTTTAATAGATACTTAAAATAACATATACACACTTATTAATTGATGTGCTAGACATATTTGGTCATTTTTTAATTCTGAAAAAAACATTAAGTTGGGTAAAATGATGAGGGTAGAAATGTGTTTTGTTTTTAGGCTGCCAGAGTCCCTGAGTGAAAAAAGCCCTGCACCTAGAATCAATCAGGAGCATCTGAACTTGAATGTGATCTTCAGACATTTACAAGCTGTGTGACCCTGGGTAAGTCACTTCCCCTCTGCCTCAGTTTCCTCATCCATAAAATCCTCATGATCAAGAGGTTCGATTGAGGTGTTAAGGTAAAGGGCTTAGCAAAGTGCTGGCACACTATAATAAAATCTCTATAAATGTCAGTGTAACTGTTGCTGATGCTGTTACTGTTCCTTTCTCTGCATCTGCCATTTATTTAACACCCTTTACCTTTCTTTGTTAACCTCTTCTTGAGGGTTGAAATAGATCAGAAGTAACATTCAGATGAGACCAGGAGTAATGTGCTTATGTTTGTTAATGTTCTGAGAAATGAATGAAAGGGTCAGATTGATGTTATGTAGTTCTGAAAGAGCCTTTATTAGTGTCTGTCTGTCTGTCTGTCTGTCTCTAGAGGGGCCTCTGGGAACTGCCAGTGATTTTCTACAGACTTTAATAAGGACAATAGACTTCAACTTCTAGGATTCTATGACTTGGGGATTACTCTGAGGTGGGGGTGGGGGTGGGAGGTTTCAAAACATTCCAAGATTAGACCCAGTTCGATTCTTTTCATTTGTAGCTCTCACCAACCCTAGAGTAGGTAGAATTTCTATTGTCATTCTTCCAATACCTGTCATTATTTGACTCTCCAATCCTTCCTATAGAAGTCTTTTTGGGGTGTATTTGGGTTACAAGTTGTTCACAATGAAAATATGTTGCATCCAACTAAGAATTAAGTTTGAACTTAAGGTCCCCTGCAGAAAAGGGCTTGGTATAAGCCAGAAGTTGTTGCTTCTTTACTGCTGAAATCTTTGTCCCCAAGTTCAAAGAAGTAGCATTTTTTTCTAAATATATTTAAACTTAAGTTATAATGAATGATAAGTTTGAGTTTTGAAGAATAAATTGCTGGCATTATAATGCTTCCTCTTCTGTAATAACCTAGGGAGACTGGGAGCAGTGCAAACCTAAGTGTGCTATACTTGGGAAATAGAGAGGTTTCGATAGTCATTCCCTGAAGGAATTTAATTCTGTGATTGAAGAAGAGATTTCAGGCAGAAAAACATCAGTGCCTCAGTTTATATGATTTATTTCTTTCACGTCACTTAGTAGGCTTTGGGGTGTAATGAAATGGATAAGAAATCCTAGTGACATATAAAGAATGAAATATTACATAATATTTTTCAAATATTAATAAAAACTATGAAAGCATTCTTAAAAGGGAAAAATGTTTTACTTTTAAGATCACAGAAGTATTTCTTCCAGTTTTATTCTTTGATAAAAATTGGAAAACATGACTTTGAGATGGTAGGTTAATAAATATAAATAGGTGATCTTTCCATTTCTAATATTTAATGATAAAGACACATGAAACAAAAGCCTCTCCAGTGGACTGATGGAGTTCACTCTCCTTAGACACTGAGTGCAATTCCCTTCTGACTGTTCCTCCATGATGGAACAGGAAACTGCCATTTCCCCTTCACATGAAATGACTTATGGTTTTAAATGCTTTTGCAAATTTGTTTGATTTCTTTGTTGAAATCTGGTCTCTGGAATTTCTTCCATGTATCTACTTTCTGGTTTACAATAGATTTCGGGTGTGCATGTTTGCTTAACAGTTTCTTTAAGTGACTTTGCTAGGTATATGGAAGGAAATGAACAGTTGGGTTTGATATCTTTGTGTCATTAGAAAAGATAAAGGAACTGTTTTGGTCATTTCAATGAGAGAATTTAAAAACGTTGAGCATAAATAATAAAATGATTGACAAATGGAGGCTATTGGAGCAAAATAATAGGAACGTGTTAATTTTCTCTTGGACTAATCTAAAAATGGAAGCAAAATGATTTAGTTAGAAATATTTTGCTAATCTTTTTTTGCAAAGAATTGAACTTCCCCACAATTTCTTTCATAGACACATATATGCATGTATATACACACATTCTTTGCTAAATGTAGCCAGTAGATTGCAAAAGAACACTTAGTATCTTTTTTAATTTTAGAAAGGTTCTATTTATTTTGAGTTTTACAATTTTCCCCCAATCTCACTTCCCTCTCCTCCCTCACAGAAGACAGTCTGTTAGTTTTTATATCATTCCAATAGTATGCATTGATCTAAGTTGAATGAGATGAGAGAGAAATTATATCCTAAAGGAAGAAACATACAGTATGAGATAGAGCAGAATTCCATACTAAGAGAACAACTTTTTTTAAATGTAATAGTCTTTGGTCTTTGTTGTGATGGAACACTATTGTTCTATTAGAAGCCAGGAGGGATGGGATTCAGGGAAGCCTGGAAGGATTTGCACTTAGTGTCTTTTAATTGTGCCTCTGACTTCTTGAAAATCTTAACTTTTCAGTTGTGAAGAAAAGATGATCTCCATGTTTCCATTGCTTTCTTTCTGTGTTTTGTCTACTTCTCTTTTGCTATACTTAGCAACTGAAAGTTTATATATTTAACAGGGGGTAGATTACAGAGTTTTCTGATGATGATGATGATTTTCTTTAGACTCACTAAACTGTACTACTTTGCTTCATTAGGAAAGGATGCTGTAGACAAATGGAAATAAAACTGGTGAATCAAGTCAGTCAAGGGAGTGGTGTTTATTAAAATCAAACAGAAACTCCAGCTCATAACTTATGTCTCCTTTTAAATTCACTCTAATTTTAATGGTTCATCACTTCTAATTACTTGTTTAGACTTTGAAATCTATTAGGTATTTTGAAATGCTATCTATATTTTGTTTGCTAACATGTGTTTGACTTTGTACTAAGCAATGGGGATAGAGGGAAACCTGCCTCCTCATCTCCCCAAAAGGGTGACTTGTCTTAAGGAGCTTACAGTCTTAATGGGAAATACAATTTGAATACTTGAAAATCATGGGCATACACAAAACAGGAGAATAATCTGAAGGGAGCAGGTACCAGCAACTCTATGAACAAAGAATGTTTTTGAGGGAGCAGAGCATCCCAAGCCTGGAGAAGATCATTCCAATGGTGCTGCATTGAGGAAGGATGAGGTGAGAGATGCTCAAATGGCAGTAGGGGAAACAGTTGCCATGGTCAGGCCTTCACTTCCCAAGAAGTGCAGAAGACCAATAAGGATATTGTAGAGACCAAGCTGAGCTTTAAGTAGATTGTCATTCCTGTCTGAACTTGGTGACCCCATTTAGGGTTTTCTTGGCAAAGACACTGGAGTGGTTGGCCATTGCCTTCTCCAGCTCATGAATCTGAGACAACTGGGGTGAAGTGCCTTGGGCAGGGTCACAAAGATAGTAAGTGTCTGAGCTTAAACAATCTCCAGTCTTCCTGATTCCAGAACCAGCATTGGATCCACTGTGCCACCTCTTCAGTGACCCCTCAAGAAATAAAAAGATCCTAAATCAGGGAGGGACTTTTTGAGGAGAGGAGACCTGTAAGAGGTAGAGAAGACATTCTTAGGTGCACAATCTGAAATGGAATTTTCTAAAGACAATCCTTGCACCTTCCCCACCCTCCAACCCTATCAGGTACACCAGGGTGCATCCTGTTGGGCATCTTTGCTAGTGATGGAGCTTCTCTTCTCTATCTACGTTAGGCTGCCCACTAAGCCCAAAGTATAGGTACTCTGCATCTCCATCTTTGTAGATTCTCCAGCTAACTTCAAAGTGTACTCTTTTGGGGAAGTTCTGAATTCAAGTCTTACTTCAGAGGCCCTTTGTGACCTTGGTCAAAGTTATTCTACCTGTTTCCTCATCCTAGGTTGTGAGGATCATATGTGAAGCTCCTTGCAAGCCTTAAATTCAGTTTATTCTCAATTGAATGCTGTTGTAGACTGAAGGGAATGGATGGACTCTTCAGAAGGGCATGAGAAAGTGGTGCCATGGAGATGAGAGAGGATGGGGTCCACTTGGACTGGAGGACTCTAATGGAGTGGATGCATGAAACCTTGATGCTCACAATAGTCAAGTATCTCTGACTTGAACATCTCAAAGAAGGTTCATGGTGCCAGAAGACCAAGCTCCACTGAGAGATGAAGAAGTAGTCCCTTGAAGCTAATGCACAGAACCTACTAGAAAATTGGACAAGAATCAGTAGGAAACTGGGCTAAGAGAAGAGTAAGGATGAAACCAAGCAGTGGAGCCCAAAGGGATAATACATGCTCTTTTCCACAATTCTTCCAGCCATCTAGGCTGGGCCTTTTAGCTGTCTTAATTTATTCTCACCTGAAATCAATTTCCAGCATTTCAGTGATATCTCCTTAATCTTCACAGCCAACTTGTGGGAATCAACATGATAAGAGTTTGTTCAGCTCCCTACACTTTTTTAGTGGAGGCTACCATGTTTTTCAAATTAATTCCCTTAAATTGTGGAGATAATTATTGTCTTTCTAATTCCCCTAGCCCAAAATTTTATATTCCTCATAGTGACTGCTGGGAGTAGAATCTGAGGTTCATCACAGCTCCCCCTATCTGTTGCTGCTTCTACTGCTACAATATAGTCTTAGTCCTATTTGTAAAAATCCATCACTTCACTGATCTACCAGCCCCTAGATGAATCCATTTCCTCTTCTCACTTACTTCTAAGCCCTCTTCTCTCTAATTTCAAGATTACCAATATTCCAAATGTAATAAACCTTTCTTAGTCTTGATGGCTGCCTTGAATTCTTCATTGGGCCCTTGATTTCATTGATTCTCCCTGGGTTTTTGTGCCAAGGCTTATTGCCTTTTAGCAAATGGGACTGAGTCAAATTCAGAAGAATAGAGGAGGGCTCAGTAAAATCCCAGTCACCAGGATCTCCTCCAGCTCCTAGCTGAATGACAATCTCTCCTATATATTAACCATTTGGTCATCTAGTCTCTGCCTTAGAACCTCCAAGGAGGGAAAAAGAAGCTGTTACCTCCAGAGGTGCCATTGTCCTTCTCCATAGACCTTATCCTTATGGAAGGAAAATCATCCTCTGTGCAATGTTCACTCAGCTCCTAGTTGTGCTGGCTTGGACTCCTCTTAGTCTTGTTAGGCAAGTTTTTACAGAGTCTCCTCTAACCTGATCCTGAGAAACCAGGCCAGAGAGATACAGAGTGCCAGGAAATCAGATACTGATATATTCATTTCTTTCTTCACAAGGAATCAATTTGAAACGCCATTACTTGTTACCATCCAAACAGGAGTCTTCTGGGAGTGGCAGAGTTGATTATGTAGCTTTAGGATGTCTTCAAAGTATAAGTTATACTGATACACTCCACTTAACATGGCAACAACAATTGAGGAAAAAATGCAGGACCTGTCATGATTAAAACAAATGACTAAGAGCTATCTTGTTTTCACTGTTTTCCCAGGGCCAGAATCTGCCTTTAAAAAGGATCTCTATAAACTATCATTGTTATCATTATCATTACTATTATTATTATTAAATTCATTGAACATATGATGATAATCCATATAAGAATCATAACCTTTAATATTCTATTTCTAAACAATCCTTCAAATATTTCCTTTCAATGTATTTGCTTCTTCGAGGGAAACATCCCCAATTTCTCTCACCAATTCTTTCTGGCAAGTTCTCTAGTTCCCTCATTACTTGGGCCCTTGTCCAACTTTTTCCAAACCTTTTGCAAATTGTGGTGCCCCAGGATGAACAGAATACTCCAGCTGCGGCCTAACCAAGGCAGGGTACTGAGGAATTACTACTTAGGGGAGGGGAGGGGGATATGGCTGATCTTGTGAGGTGGGGAGACATGGAAGACTCTTAGAGAGCACAGTGTTAGCAACTGAGGGATTGAAAGACTGAGCAAACATCATCCTAATCTTTGATGGGAGAGATATCACTGAAAGAATGAACCCACAGACTTGTCTCCTCTCTTTCAAGAGAATTGATTTAACTAATGATCTCTATGGAGAAGGAAAACACAATGGAAAATGACATAGATTGGTTTTTAGGAGAAAGTTTGGGATCAAAAGAAGAAAGATGGGCCAGGACTTGTTCTGAATAGTGCTCTAGGAGAAAATGATAAGAATTCTGCTCTTTTATTGCCTTTTTACATAATACTGACTTCAACAACATTTGAAGGGCTAAACTATCCATCACCAGAGGGGATTTCAGGTCTCTAGAGCAGCATGGGGTGAAAGAGGCCAGAATATGGAATGATAGAATGGAGCTTCAAGTCATAATTCTGCTATTTCCCAAGTCTATGACTGGACAAATCTCTGAGTATTCTTGGTCTTCAGTTTCCCAATCTGTAAAATAAAGGAAATTCTCCACATGATCCTTTCCAGGGTTAACTTTAAGATTTCCATAAAATTTGAAGTTTAATGCTTTCCTCTTTGGGATGATGGGACAAGATGAGGCATAGGAGCATTCACAGAAGACTAGTATCTTGGTGTGAGGGCTACTGAGCCCTCTTCGGGGCTGTTTTCCACCTTTGATTTCCATCTAAGCCACCTAACTCTCACCTCTCCAAGAAGTTGTAGCATGCCCAGTAGCCACACCCCACTAAATTGTTTCAGTAAGCAGGCTATACCAGGTAGCCCGAGGAGGGAGTCTCAAGCTCATAGGTGTGTAATGGGTGTGCCTACCTCAAGCATATGAAGTCTCTCATTGATGGAATGGTGGATGAGAAAACTTTATTCTAGCAGCCAAAAAGCCAGCTGAAGCAGGTTTTGTGGAGCACTTTGAGTTTAGTTAGATATTGAAGATGCCAAGGTCATCCACTGCATCTAGGGCTATCACCAGGTGCCTTGACTATGTCTTGCTGGACCAGGATGATTTTGGAAGACAGAGTGAGGAAGATGAAATACTTTGTCATGCATGCAACAAAAGACATCACCCATACAATTTTACCATCCCTCAAAGTCCTGTGTTGACAAGCAAGTGACAAAGTAGCAGGTGTGTATATGCTGGGAGCTATAGTCACAACCCTGCCCTAAAAATTACCTGCTTACCCAACCCTGGCCTGATTACCTTGGCAGGTGGGGAATCCCACAGTGTGGTCCAGACACAAAAAAATCCACTAAACACTTCTTCAAAGAAGATTCCACTCACCATCAGTACAAGGAAAGTGTACATACTCATAGACAACATAAGATCCAACAGATCTGAAGGATGAACTGTTCTTGTTGCAAGAGAATGCAGCAGGTATCATATCCAAATAGCAGCCTTGAGTGAAACAAGGCTGGGAAATGAAGACCAGCTTACTGAAGTGGTCACTGGTTACAGGTTTTTCTGGAGTGGCCACAGTGAAGGGAAGCACCTTGAAACTGGGGTCAGTTTTTCAATCAAAGGTAACCTAGGTAACATTCTTGAATGCCTACCAAAAGGAATGAATGATAGGCTCATGACAGTGAGATGGCTACTTCCAGGAAAGTGCCATGCCACCATCATCAGTGCCAATGTTCCCACCATGAGGAACCCTGATGACGTTAAAGGAAAAATTTTATGAAGACCTGGAGACCTTTATCATCAATGTACCAAAAGAGGACAAGGTTATAATTCAGGGTGACTTTCACACTAGATAGGTTCAGGTTACCAGACATAGCAGGGAGTCCTTGGGAGGAATGGACTTGGAAATAGCAACAGTAATGGTCACCTACGACTGAAGATTTGAGCATCTCATGACTTTCTCATCACAAACACTGCCTTCCATTTACCTAAACACAAAAAAACCTTCCTGGATGCACCCTTCTAGCAAACATTGGCATCAAATAGGCTATGTGATTGTAAGGAAAAGAGACAGACAGGATGTGAGAGCAACAAAGACAATGTATGGTGTATAGTACCACACCTTCCAGATGTGGAGCCATTTATTACAGTAAATGGAGAAGTTTTGAGTACTGCGGACAAATTCACTTGATCTGGCAGTGTCCCTTCCAAGGAGGTGCACATGGCCAGTGGGACTGACAATGGCATTGCCAGAGCTAGCTCAGTATTTTGGAGGCTCTAAAAGAATGGGAGAGAAGAAGTATTAGACTGGCCATGAAACTGAAGATCTACAGGGTCATTGTGTTGACTTCGTGGCTACATGACTTTGAAACCTGGACAGTCTACTAGTGCCATGACAGGAAGCTGAGTCACTTCCATTTAAATGGTCTTAGGAAGAGTCTGAAGATCACCTGGTGGGGGAAGACCCCAGACACTGAGGTCCTTCTTGAGCTAAACTATCTAGCATTCCAACATTACTACAGAAAGGGCAACTAACCCCCCCCCCAAAAAAAGCCCCAAACTGTCCTTCAGGGCAAGTGATCACAAGGGATCTGAAGAAGCAACATGGAGACACCCTGAAGGTCTCATCGAAGAACATTAGAATTGATTGTACAGCATGGGAGACCTTGGCATAGGACCACCCAGCATGGCATGCCCTCATCAGTGAGGGGGCTATGCCCTATGAGGGGGGGTAGAATGGGAGCACTTCAATGGAAATGTGACTTATGTAAGTTTAGAGTCCACAGCCCAGGTGTTCACCTGGCTCATTTGTACCCAACCTGTGGTAGAGCGTTCCCAGTTCATACTGGTCTGACCAGTCACTGTGGGACGCTGTCATTTGTCTCTAACAAGTGATGCTGTTTGGATTTTCTAGGCTAAAGAAGCATAAGAACCCAAACTGATAGCACAAGAAGCAGGGAACATCCCAGCAGATGTGCCCAGGTTCTATTTCTGGAAAAAACGATGTGACTAGAAATTCACAAGTTTGTATTTCAGGCAGTTTGGAATCAACCTGATGCTGAAATAGTCCTCTCCGTTTAATAATTAAGCTCTTTCCTTTTGTTTTGACTTAGTTGTGTCTGACTCTTGGTGAGCCCATTTGGGGGTCTGTTATCAAAGAAATTGGAATTTGCTTTGCCATCTCCTTCTCTAGCTCATTTTTTCAGATGAGGAAACTGAGGCAAACAGGATGAAGTGACTTGTTCAGGGTCACACAGCCAGTCAATGTCTGAGGATTTGAACTCGAGTCTTCAGCCTTTAGGCCTGGCATGTATTCTCTGGGTCTGTCTGTTTTCCTGGGAGACAGTCTTCTCTGATTCCAAATTCCCTTTCCTGGGCTCCGATTTCCTCTGTATTCTTGGGTCCCTTAGTGATCTATAGGGCCTGGCTCGCCTGTCCTGGCCATGGAGGCGGCGGCCCCGCTCCACCAATCAGATTTCTTAGTTCTCAGACCCTCCACGTGAGGGGAATTGTCTCCCCGAATTCTAAGGGGGAAAGGGTCCCACTGGGGAGGCCTGAAAGCTGGAGGGCGGGTTGGGGGTGGGGACCCTTCCTTTTCTCTGGTGCTGGCGGGGAGCTCTAGGGACGGTCTAAGACCGGTGTCGGGGGGCGGGGGGCTCCGAGGCTGCTGTGAGACAAAAGCAGAAAGATGCCGGATGGTTTGGTCTGCCAAGCCGGGCGGGGCCTCCGCCCGGACACCAGTGACGTGTCCTGCCTTCCCATGGCCAATGGGAGGCCGAGCCGCTGCAGCCAATCAAAAGGTCGGGATTCCTTCCTTTATAGCGCAGGGACACTGCCCCCCCCCGCCCATCAGCGCCTCTCTGCCTAGGGACCATGGAGAGCTCCCTGCGCGGCTTCTTCCTGGTGGGGGCCCTGGCGCTGTCGGGGAGCGGGGCAGGTGAGGGGAGATCGGGACGAAGGGGTCCGCTGGAGACCGGACCAGTGGCCCCCCGGGGGGGGGGGTCAGGGGATGCTGCAGAGAAGGAGTCTGCCGGGTGGGGGCCGAGGTAGGGAGACGGCCAGCCTGCCCGCCCAGGGGGAGGACCTGGGGGTGGGCCCTTTAGTTTGGGGGGGGGGATGAAGACAGGGGACACTGAGGCAGCGGAGAGGGGGAAGGATGGGGAGGGCCCACCGTCCTGGGATCTTAGGAAGGAGCAGAAGCCTCGGGAGCCCCAGGCACCCTAGAGTGAGGATGGAGCATCGGGAGCCGTTTTCTTAAAGAGGGATGTGGGGGAGGGTGGGAGAGGTCGGGGCACAAGATGGGGGGGGGGTCAGAGTATGGCGTGGGAGAGACTCGAGATCCGGCCCAGAAGCGGGGAGCGGGCCTTCCTGGCTGTGGCCAGTGAAGGGACCTGGCTGCTCTCCAGAATTAGGGTGACCCAGGGCGGCGGGGTTCCGAGTCCGGGCGCTGACCCGGTCCGCCTGCCCCCCCCCCCCCAGGCTCCCACTCCCTGAGGTAACTCTCCACCGGCTGGTCCGGCTCCGAGCTGGGGGGGCCCGGCTTCGTGACCGTGGGCTACGTGGACGACCGCGAGTTCATGCGCTTCGACAGCGCCGGCCCGGGTTCGAGGGCGGACCCGCGGGAGGCCTGGATGGAGAAAATAGACGGGGAGGACCCGGAGTCCTGGGAGCGGGAGACGCGGATCGGGAAGGAGAACGCCCGGACATACTGGGAGGGCCTGGAGACTCTGCGGACCTACCACAACCAGAGCCGGGCGGGTGCGTGATCCGAGACGAGATGGGGGGGGGCGTGGAATCCAGGGGGATTGCGTGGGGTGGCTCCCGAGGGCCAGGAGGGTGGCTTGTTGGGGATCTGGCAGTGTGGCCACACTGAGCCGGGTGGGGGCGGGGCAGGACAGGCGTCCACACCCTCCAGCGCCTGACCGGCTGCGAGGTCTCCCCGGACGGGCGCCTCCTGCGCAAGCTTGACCAATCCGCCTACGACAGGCGGGACTACCTGGCCCTGGACACCCAGACCTGGACGTGGGCAGCTCTGACGCCCCAGGCAGAGATCACCAGGCACAAGTGGGAGGCGACCAGTTTTGCGGAAAGAATGAAATTCTACCTGGAGGAGGACTGTGGGCTGTGGGTGCAGAAGTACCTGAAGATGGGGCGGGAGGCGCTGACCAGGACAGGTATGATCCACCTCGGCCCGTGGAATTGGCACTGAAGGCCCCCGCGGCCCTTCTCCTCCTCTGTAGCCTCTGTCCTGGCTCCCAATCCCAGGCACCCCTGGTAAATCGGGGCCTAGCTGGTGGATATTTCCTCGTGTCCCTTACCAATGCCTCTGTCCTTTCCCCCCAGAATCACCCTCTGCCCGAGTCACCCGTCAGACTGCCCCCCATAAGGAGGTCACCCTGACCTGCTGGATCCAGGGATTTTACCCTTTAAGCGACCCTGTGACTTGGTTGCTGGATGGGGTGGAACAGCCCCAGGATATGGAGGTCATTGAAACCAGACCTATGGGAGACGGAACCTTCCAGAAGTCGGCCACTGTGCGGGTGCCCGAAGGTCAGGAATCGACCTACATCTGCAGAGTTGAACAGCAGGGCCTGGAAGAGCCCATGACCCTGAAATGGGGTGAGAGTGTGGAGGGGGTGGGAGAAGAACAGGGAGGTAGAGGAACTGGGGGAGACATGGAAGGACTAGGGGCCCTCTCAGGCCAGTGAGGGGAGCAGGGCCCTTCACTTCCCTTTTCCACTTTAGAGCCACCATCTCCATCCATCTGGAGCACTGTGCAGTCATTTCTGAGGTCCTTTCTGCAGTCATTACTGAAGTAGTGATCTGGACGAAAATTCAGGTGAGAGAATTAGAGGTGGCCCTGACTAAGAAGGACTCTCTGTCCCCAAGTCCTCTATTTCCCCATGTTAGGGACCAATGGAGAGGCCCTAAGACTCCAGATGGACAGATCTGGACCCAGCAAACCCTTTTCTGGGGGTGCCTATGGTGGTCTAATAGACTGTCGGGGGGGTTGTGTCAGGGCAGGGGGTGCTTCAGCCTCAGATCAGAAATGAATCTGGGCATTTTAGCCAAAGGTTCTGGGAATTCTTGCTGGGTAGGGGGGAGGTGTAGACCAGACTTGGAGACCCCAGATGCAGGAACAGAGGATGGGAAGGATCCACTTGTGGCATCTCTCTTCCTTCTTCCTCTTGCATGTAGATGCTGATGGCGGGGGGGGGGGGGGGGGGTGCAGGGAACAGTGGTCATTGGCTGTCTCCAGGCCAAATCAGTAACTTCTGAGACCTTGGATTTCTCACTGGAAAGTTTTTCCTTGTTCAGGTGTAAAAGTCTATGTTCCAGGACCAAATCTGGTCCAATAACTCCAGAAGTGGTGGTGCAGGTCTGCCTGGTGACTACATTCATCTGCAAATGAAGCATAGCTTTCAATGGAGTGAATCATGTACCCTTCTACAGCTACTGGTTCTTCTAAAATAAAGTCTGATATTCTGTCTTAATGCTTTGCAGGGAGTTTATCTTCATCTAGGAAGGGCAGGTTTCTCTCTAGAAGGACTGCCCAATAGGTTGTTTGATGCAGTCTCTCACTGGTCCATGATAGCCCTCATTCATGATATGCTGCTAGACTTGATTCCCTGGAACCCCATCTGGAATCTGAGAAGGACCCCGATCCATAGTATTTGTAATGGACTCAGAGGGTGCAGATTCTTCTTGCTAGTGAAGGAACCTTTCCAGTGTAATTCAAGTCACCAATGAAGGTGCATACTCCACCTAATTAGGTGGCTCCAAAAGCACAGAGACAAGTCCGTCTTTCACCATTCTACTCAGGTTCCTCTGGTAATAAAGTTAGATGGCCTCCATGGGATGATAGTTAGATTGTTCTCTTTCTATGTTTCTGGTATTCCTGGGAGAAGATGGTCAGCAGAGTGGACTGCGATTGACAGGAGACCCTCTGTTTCAGTTTCCTCAGGCTCTGTGTGGTGGGGGGCACAGTCATGAGGAACTGAGCTCCCTTCTCATGCTGGGCCTTGGTCAGTATCATGTTTGGGGCAGCTAGGTGGTGCAGCGGAAAGAGCACTGGCCTTGGGGTCAGGAGGATGGGAGTTTGAAACTGTCCACAGACACTTGTCACTTCCTAGTTGTGTGACCTTGGGCAAGTCACTTAACCCTGGTTACCTCACATCCAGGGCCATCTCCAGTCATCCTGATTCCTATCTGGTCACTGGACCCAGATGACTGTGGAGGAGAAAGTGAGGCTGGGGACTTAGCACATCCCTCCCTCACATGAATCCAGTTCATATGCTTGGCATAGTATCACTTCCTTGATGTCCTGGTCATCTTTGGGAATGAAGGATAAAAACATCATGTTTGGTCTAGACAGGGGATGGAGGGGAGCAGAAATGTGAGGGGAGTGTAATGACCCTGGGGCCACGCCACCAGAAATGTAATGTATCTGGGAATGGAGACAGCTGGTACTGTCTCCCTCCTGCCTCAGGACAGCCTATGCTGGCTGCCCCCCCCCCCCCACAGTCACGGTGACACCAGCCTTACTCGTTATTGATTTTAAGGACTAATACCTCTGGTACTGTCAATTCCAAACAGCCTGGATTCCATCATCATGATACACATTGAAATAACTCTTTTGTTCTATCCTTTCAGAACCATAAGGTTTCCTCACAGTGTGAAGAAGCCATCTGTCATTTCTATCCTAAACAGGGTCACTCCTACCCAATGGATAGTTACATAGGATTTAGAATTAAAGTATCAATTCTTCTAAGATGATATGAAGAGAGGAGGGGAAATGAAGTGGAGCACAGTCCTTTGCAAAACCAGTTCTTTGAAGCTTTCCTGTTTCCTAATGAGCTTAGAGACTGATCATATAATCATCAAGATGGAGTCTGCAGGGGCCTGGGAGCTAGGACAGAGGAGACTCAATAAAGACTATTTGCTTGATTGCCTCCAATCCCCAAATCCATTCCTCTAACCTCCAGGACTTTTCCATGAAACAAAAATCTGCCTGTGGATAATGAAAAGCTTGATTTTTAAGCAGATCAATGACAAATAAAAACTTCATGAAGGAAGATTGCAGATCTGGGGGTTCTGAAGTTGATTTCTGGATGACTGGAAAATGCAGTTTGTACATATGGAAAAATTGTAATCAGCAGAGACAGAGGATCAGAGGCTTGCTTATGAAGTCCAGGCCAGGTCAGTCATAGGTGTTCAGAGAAGATAATCTGGGACATCCAGGAAGGCATTTCAGGGAGAATCAGATTTTAATCTCAAAGCAGTGACATTGATCTATGGCAGGGGCTCTTTCCCTGGGTACACTGAGCCCTGAGCAGTTTGATGAAAATTTTCAGGGCTTCTGGGAACTTGGGATGGGAAAAAAATACATCTTTCTTTTGACTACCTTCTAATTGAAATGTAATCATTCCTTCAGTTCTTAAATTGTCAAAAACTACAATAGGCATTTATCAGCTTCAACAGATGATACACACACACACACAAAAGCAAAGATGCCCTGCTCTAAGTTCTAGATGGCACAGCAATAGATATGATCAGGGAATACATCATTAGTAAAGTGGGGCAGTGTTCATTTGGAGGCCCAGTTAATCTTTCCAGTATCAACATATAGGCCAAAGATGTTTGGATAAAACATATCAGCATTCCACATTTATAGGCATGAGAAGACTGATGAAAGAAATTCAGCTTGTGTGTGTTGCCATTAAGCAGTTTTCACATATATGAATGTGTCTATACATACAAATGTACATATGTGGGCCTACATATGTTTGGGAGACAGTATGTACTAACTCATCAATCCTTTCATCCTTAAGTCTTTATAGAGAACCTTCTCTTTGCCAGGCACTGTCCGAGGTGCTGAGGACAGAGAGACACACATGGACCAGCCCCTAAGGCTCTTTCATCCTGACCAGGCTTATCTAGAGCCAGTTATCTCTCACTGCTTTTGAGTGGAGCACTGCTATTTTTGCTTTTGTCTTGCTATGAACATGACAAACATCATCTTCCCCTACAAAAGGAGGAGAAAATTGGATTGGATTTGGAATCACTAGTGATTGCATTCAGCTTATTTTCATTTGAAGGATTCGTATAGTGCCCAAACTGACAGCTCCAGGACACAGAGTCTCTTGAGCTTAGGCTTGGGGGGAGATGGACCTTTACAGAAATGGGCTACTGTGGAGGTGCCCCCAGGTCAGGAAGGGAGCTACAGTGCCTTGTTCAGCACTACAGCCTGGCAGAGCCCCTGATCCAAAAGTGGGGTGAGGACAGTGATGGCCTGGAAGAAGAGCACAGGGAGGTAGAAGGAAGGTGGGAATGGGGAGGGGTCCAGAGACTCTCAGGGTGGGGGAGGACAAGGCTTTGAACTTCCCTGTTCCACTTCAGAGCCATCATCCTCACACACCCAGATCATTGTGGGGGTCACTGCTGGGGTCCTCCTCCTTACTGCGGTCGTAGCTGGAGCTGGGATCTGGAGGATGAAGAATTCAGGGCTGCAGGCCTGGAGGGTGGTCAAGGGGGAGCACGCACCATGGAGAGATCTCTCTCACAGCCACAGGTGAGACCCTGGGGTCCGGGGAGGGGGAGGCGCTAGGGTAAAGCCGAGGGAGATCTGCGAGTGGTTGGGGTGAGGATGGGGGTGGCAATAAGGCAGGTCCTTCACAATAATGCCGGAGGGACCTCTGAAGAGCTCCCTGAATCTGCATTTTTTTGGTTTCTCTCTTCCTGGTTTGGACCTGACAGAAAACACAAGGCCCCATAATCCAGCTTTGTTCCCTTCTGACTTCCCTGCCCAACCTTGGACACTGGGTCACCACTGGACTGTACTGGCCACACCCCGGGGCAGCCTCCTTAGTGCCCTTCCCCCTTATCTAAGGCCTCCCTGGCCCCAGCAGATCCCACCTTCTTTCTTTCTGCCTGCCTCACTTTTCAGGGAAACACCAGTAGTAAGGAGGGTCCAGACCAATTTGGAGATGCCACCCCCCCCTTTCACATTGGATGTTGCACTGACTTCTGGGAGTTTATTGTGGCTGCAGAAAACTGCCAAATGGACCTCTGTCTTGAATCTTCAGCTTCACATTTGAGGGGGGAGGGGTTCTGCCTCTGGGGTAGAAACATTTCTTAGAAAAAGTATCATTTCAGGGCAAGATGGTGGTCAAGGCAGGGACTCGGCCAATCTCTCCCCAAAGCACTCCAAATATTTAAAATAATGATTCCAACCAAATTTTTAATTGGAAGAACCTATCAAAAGACTGAGTGAAACCATTTCCCAGCCCAAGACAATTTGGATGATCCACTGGGGTTAGAAAGGACCCACAGGACAGCCCAGACCCTGCCAGAGTAAGCAACCTCAGCCATCCAGGAGCGGGAAGCTGGTGACTGGGTCCATGGCAGCAGTGCCAGTTTCCAGAACTCTCAGCCCAGGAATTGCCAAGGACAATTGGGAGATCAGTGAAAAAATCTCTGCTGCACTGGGGTGAGAGTGGAGCTCAGTCCAGGGCAGGCCTCAGCAGTCCTCTGGAACCATTGATTCAGTGACTGGCAACTGCTTCTGGAACTCTCAGCTTGTGGAAGTTAAGGGGTTTGGAAGGAGATTGCACAGGGTCTCTTTGCTATCACTGAGGCAGGACTCTATTGCTTTGCCCCTACTCAGATCAGTCTAGGGCCCCAATCTCAGGGAAAGGACTAGAGGCCCAATAGGGCTCACTGCCCCTGCAAAGAAGGGACCCTCAGACCAAACCATAGGCCACAAGTATAGTCAAAACCTCTCCTAAGACCTTGGAGGAACTGAAAACTTGTGGGTTCCTAGAAATATCTCTGAAAATAGCTGTGAAAAATCCTCAAAACTTTGGGAGTGTGTCCCCTAGCTTGGAAGCAGAGCCCTGCCTTAACAAATAATTAAAATCAAGTTATAAATTGGGGAAATGAACAAAGAACAGAAGACAAAAATTCCTCCACCCTGGAAGCAAAGCAGCTAAAGGTTCCCTCCGGCAGTATTGGGTCCACACAAGACCCAATATAACAGAGATTTTCCAACTTATCTCACACTCTTATTCTTTAGAAAACACTGTTGAGTGTCACTCCTGAACCAACCCAATGATGGTGCCACCTGGAAAGAACAATTCCAAGAACATGCCTTGGTGGAGAGATCCCTTACAAATTCTGTTCACCACCCACACTGCCGCCAAACTCTGGGGTGTGGAGACCTGAATCCCCCTGGCACAGCTCAGGTGGAGTCCACAGGTGGCCTGACCTTAAAAATCCTTGAACTAAGACATTTGTCTTGAGAGTGTTCACTTAGTTTTTCTGATTCATAAAAGTAGCAATTTTCCCTCTATATTCTTAAGCTTTAAGTTTGAATCAATGATAAGTTTTTACTATTTAAGGAGAAATTGCTGGCATTATAACTTCTTTTGGATTTTGCTTCCCCAGATGGCTATCTGAACTGTCATCAAAGCAATAATAGACAATGGTGGGTGTCTGAGAACTGTTAAGGTGGATGTCTAGAAAAGGGTTCTGGGGTAAACAGCCTGGGACATGACCTAGGTAAGATGCCCTTGACTTTATTTCCCTGTTATACTATTTCCTTTCTGGAAAAGGAAAATTGCCCATCTGGTGAATCTGGAGTCCTGCCTTTAACATCCAGTGACAACACAATTGGCTGTCAGCTAAGACCCCTGGCTATAATCAATGAGAGGTTTTCCCTTGTCCTATGTTAAAAACTATTTGGGCTTTTACAGCAAATGTCTAAAATTAGTAAATTTTATAGATTAATATCAACTCCATAGATAATTAACTCATGTATATAATAAAAAAATCATCCATCTATTAGGGGTTCTACTTTGACTGAAAGGAGGGAATATCAAAAGATGATTTTATATTTATTAGAATGATATATATATGTAAAATGAACTTAATAATTATAATAGAGATTTTTTTCCCAGGCAGGCTCTCAATCTGTGACAGATCCTGTCCTGAATTGTGCTTTCCTGTGTTAATTGAAGTTGTTCAGGGTAACCTGCCTTGTTCCGTTCTGTACCTAAGCCCTGTTATACTAGCAACCTTACTATTCCAACAGGACTCCTACTGGGATGGTCACAAGTGATGCCATCATTATGTTATCCTGCCCATGGTGTTTTGGCCTGAGAAGATCACTAAAGTCCCAAGTCTAATTGTTCAATGGTCCCCCTACCCATTTCCGAGCATCTGTAAAATACCTGACTTTCTAACAGTGACGTGGAGGCAACTCCAAGGAAAGGAGCCATCCCATGATCTGCAAATTGGTTCCTTGTGAAGAATTTAATCACTAAACTACTCTCTGCTTCACTGGTTGAATCCCTGAGCATAAGGATTTCAGATCAGGGACACCTCTGGGAGCCATGTAAGCTGCCCACTTCCTGCATCAGTCAGCTTAGAAGGGACAGCGCTAGTATCTAACCTGTTGTCATTGGCAGACACCCCATACTATAAAGGGAGAAGTTGAGGTAGGTTAAATAATGATGGGAAATATGCATGGAATGCAACTGAACTGTAATCACCTGGCTATAAGAACTGCTGTGCTTACTGTCCTTGGGGAAATTATGACTGCTCCTCTGTATTGTCTGCTCAGCTGGAATCTCCTGTTGGTTTCTGTTGGCTTTGGAGGGTTTTTGTTTCTTTGTTTTCAAAACCCAGACTGAGGGAGGAACTTGGAGGGTGAAGTGGCCAAGAGAATCCCAAACAAAATGAAAATATGGCCAGCAGTCCTCACCAGCCCATGCTCCCCAATGGAATATCAGTCCAGAGTTTAAAAATGAAGTTACACTTCCATTTCAGGCCATTCATAAGAGATTGAAGAAACAAAAAATGTACAAACATCCCTGGGAAAGAAAACACCAGGTAAAGAGAAAGGTCTATGGATGGATGAATTTGGCACAGAAGTTTCTGTCCTGTATCTAGTTTTGTACTCTCCTCAAAGCCACTGCCCCCTCAGCTAAGTTTTTTCACTTCTTAGCCTCACTTTCCCTTGTTGTAAGGATCAATTGAGATAATCTGTACCAGTGCTCAGCAAATCTTAAAATTCTATACTTGCCGTTACTATTATTACTCTGGCAGGACTCTTGGCAAGGGAGTTCTCCAGGTCCATTTGCAGAGGAAAGGACTTAGGGGAGAAGGAGGTGTGCCTCCACTCCGCTAAAACCCTGTGCTTTTCACAGCCCCACCCCCTAGGTCTGGCCACCTGTGGGTGGCTACCCTACCTCCCATCATAACCTGATCCCTTTCTCTCTTTCAATATTTTTCATCTTTTTCTTCATCTCCTTCTTCAGTGGAAACCATGATTAAGTGACTTGTCCAAAGACATACAGTTAATAAGTGTTTGAGGCTGGATTTGAACTGGTGGGCTGGGTTACCTTATCAGGTGAGGGCAGGCTGATGTGGACTTCAGTGAGGATGCTCTGGCCACCCTCCCCACCCTCAGGGCCATCCCTCTCCTTCATCACAGAATTGAACCTCTGGCTTTCCCCTTAATCTTCTACCTCTTTTCCTTCCTGGATTAGCCCCTGATGTTAAGTTGGTGGTCCGTGCCTGTTCTGTGTGTGCCTGTTTTGCCTCTGTGTTTGTGTGTGTGCTTGTGAAGTGTGAGTGTGAGCATTTGTGTGTATTAAGCTGAATTTGTCTTAAAGGATGGTAAGGAGAATTAGATGACAAACATTGAATGTTGAACATTTAGAGAAAGAACTGTATAAAATAAAAAAAATTCCTATAAAAATGTAGATCAAGGCACTATGGAAGAAGTGATGCAATTGGAGGGAACCGAGGAAGCAACCTGGGCCAGATGCTCCGACTGGGACATCCCCATTGGAAAAATCCAGCCCTTTCTGGGGTTTGCTGAAACAGTTACTCCTTGTCCAGCAGCCCCTTGGAAATGCTTCTTCCACTGTCACAGAGATGCTCCAACCCTCTGCCCCTTCAGGAGAGGTTTGCCATCAGCTCCTCTGCATTAATCAAAATCCCAGGTCTTAGGGTCCTCTCTCTGCCCTTTAAACTCACCAAATGAATTGTGGAATTAAAATTGCTAATAATCCCAAAAGTTTCTTTGATTTCTTCTGAGGAATGCATATCTTTAATCAATGGTATCTAAGGAAACTTAAAGAGCCTCAGATACTGCTTGAGTCATTATTCTGGAAGTTAGAAATGAAAATAGTTATTACACACAACAAGATGGACTTTCCCCCTGGATTTTGCCAGTGGGGATGCCCCAGTCAGAGCATCTGGCCCAAGTTGCTTCCTCGGTTCCCTCCATTTGCATCACTTCTTTCATAGAGCCCTGATCTATATCTTGGGCAAGTCACAACCCCGTTGCCTTAAACAAATTAAAATTTTTGTTTTACAAAAAGACTCCGAGATGAAGTCATTGCTTATTAAGGAGTTGTACACTTATGTTTGTTAACATTCAGAGAAATGAACGAAAAGGTCAGACTGATGCTGCTAAAACCTGAAGAGTCCAGTATCTCCTATCACTAGAGTCTGTCTTTCTGACTGTCTTTATAAGGAGAGTCACTTGTTGAAAGTAGTAAGTGATTCTCTACACACTCTTCAAACTCTGATAAGGAAGCCAACCAAGACATGAGTATTTCCTAGAGTTACCTGAGGTGATACAGAGTAAAAAGAAGGTGAATCGCAGGACTGATGACCTTTGCCCCTAAACTTTAGAAATCCTCCCCTGTTGTCTTTGCTTGGGCCAACCTGGGTGGTGAAGAATTGCACTTACCAGGAGAACTGACTGTGGAGTAGCCATTCTTAGTCTCCCAGTTTTGCTTGCTCACAATTTTCCAAAGAATTCTCCTTTTGGGTTTTTTTTTACTCTTAATCTCTGTTCAAAGATGAATTTTTGGGGCTATTGGAGCCAAATGCTTCAGTCATTATTCTGGAAGTTAAAAATGAAAATAGTTATTACACATAAGAAGATGGAATTTCCCCCCTGAGTCAAACATGTGAATGTCAACACATCATATTTCATGAATATTATTTCTTGGATGAGATTTGTAAATGTTTTAAACCAGTTTTTTGTAAACAATTAGTTATATTTTTATTTTAAAATATGATGACTTGACACATTTGCTGTTTCTTTCTCCTCCCTTCCCCTCTTCTCTCCCTTGACCACCCCTGCTTTCTCAATTACAACTTGTGTTCAGTTGCCTAATTTCTTCTTCTTTTTTTTTTGCACTAATGAAAAATGCTTTAATGGTGTTATCTGTACAGCATTTGATGTCAAGAGAACAGGAAAACAGCAAGTGCAGAATGCAGCGAGACACGAACATCACAAAGATAAGTTTGAGTGAATAAAAAGAGTTCGTACAGTTTTCAACATCATTTATAGAGTAACTGATGCACAGCTTTACGCCACCTCTTCAGCCTCCTCCTCAGCTGTGGCATCCTGATACTGCTGATACTCAGAAACCAAGTCATTCATGTTGCTTTCTGCTTCAGTGAATTCCATTTCATCCATGCCCTCTCCAGTATACCAGTGTAAGAAAGCCTTTCTGTGAAACATGGCTGTAGACTGCTCAGAAATGCACTTAAAGAGCTCTTGGATGGCAGGACTGTTACCAATGAAGGTGGCAGACATTTTCAGGCCCCAGGATGGGATGTCACAAATGGCTGTTTTCACATTGTTGGGGATCCATTCAACAAAGTAACTGCTGTTCTTGTTTTGAACATGGAGCATTTGCTCGTCTACCTCCTTCATGGACATACGGCCTCAGAACACGGCTGCCACAGTAAGATAGCGCCCATGCCTCGGGTCACAAGCAGCCATCATGTTCTTGGCATCAGACATCTGCTGGGTGAGCTCTGGCACAGTTAAAGCACGGTACTGCTGGCTACCACGGCTAGTCAGTGGAGAAAGCCAGGCATAAAGAAGTGCAGACAAGGGAAGGGGACCATGCTTACCGCCAGCTTACGCAAATCAGCATTAAGCTGCCCTGGGAAACGCAAGCAGGTGGTGACGCCACGCATGGTTGCTGACCTCAGGTGGTTCAGGTCGCCATATGTGGGAGTGGTCAATTTTAGGGTTCTGAAGCAGATATCATAGAGGGCTTCATTATCAATAGGAGAGGTTTCATCTGTGTTTCCTACAAGCTGGGGTACTGAGAGGGTTGCATTTTAGGGCGTTACTACAGTGTCCGATCCCTTGGGGGAGGGTACAACGCTGAAAGTGTTCATGATTCTGTCTGGATACTCTTCCCGGATCTTGCTGATTAATAGAGTACCCATCCCAGATCCGTCCCACCACCCAGCTGGACGCCCCGGGGACAGTCACAACTTTCCGCTTCTTTTCTTACATCTAATACTGAGTCAACCAGTTCGGCACCTTCTGTGTAAGGGCCTTTTGCCCGGTTGTTTCCAGCACCACTCTGGCCGAAGACGAAGTTGTCTGGCCTGAAAATCTGTCCGAAAGGTCCAGACCGGACAGAGTCCGGTGTTCCAGGCTCGAGATCGACCAGGACTGCTCGGGCCACACATTTCCCACCGGTGGCTTCGTTGCAATAGACGTTGATCCTCTCCAGCTTCAGGTCACTGGCCCCATGGTAGGTTCCGGTGGGGTCGATCCCATGTTCGTCACTGAGCACCTCCCAGAACTTTGCGCCGGTCTGGATGCCGCATTGCCCGGCTAGGAGGTGTCCGATCTCCCTCATGGGAACGGCTGCAGCGGCGGAGACAAACACGCAGAAGCGGGAAAGGATCGGGCGCAGACTCCAGTTGCCTAATTTCAGAAGGATTTGATCATTTTCTTATCCTTGTGGAAATTAGATGTGGATGCTCTGAAATGGAGAAGTTGGATTTTCAGATGCACAACTCTATGGGCCATTGTAGCGAACATGGTACTTTCCATGCCCACTTGGCTTCATTTATTGGAATGACGTACAGGAGAAATGTACTCTGATGCGAATATAAAATAACTGAGTGCATCATACCTATAGTTCAGTAAAAGATTACACATTTTCAGACATTGGTATTAAATAGAAACTTATTTTCCTGGAGTCTTCTGCTGAGGACGCAGTAAGTATGTATTCCTTTGGATCTGTTAGCCAAAAGGTCGGGTTCTTGGATTTGTTGTTTGTTGAAATGTTTAATTTATTTTCTTAGTGGATAAAGATCCAGCTACCGTCCCCCAGAGGGTCTTCTTCCACATGAAAAAGATTTTATTCAAGTTTCATCATCTCCCAAGAGAGAGGTAGAAAACAAAACCCTTTTAGATCTTCTGCACTCCGCAATCACACACACAAAATGCACCAGATCATGGTCACCTGAAAGATCTGGGTTTCTGCAGAAATAGAATGAATAAATTCAAGTATGGAATTCATTTAGTAAAGCTTTGAGAAAGGGTTGAATTGGTGTCATTTTCTTTTGCAATTTTATAATAATGGAATTTTGTTTGAAACCCAATTATGTTGTCAAGGAAGGCTAGAGGTCCAGTTGCTTGTTGCTTGCACATTGTTAAACCTTTGTCCTCTTTCTTCCTGTTGAAAGGTGCTAGCAATGGACTTTGTGCCTCCTTGGCTTGCATCAATCTCCTTAAAGCCTCTCTGGCATTTCATTTGGATGGTTAGCTTTTAAGGCCTCTTTAGTGTGTTCTGATGGTGACCTCCTGGGCCCCAGTGGATGCAGAGGTTGCTTGCACTCAGAAGCTTGTTGCTGGTGTTCCCTTCAGCCCACTTGATAGACAGAAGTTTGGCTTTTTGGGGTTTTTCCCCTTCCCTATGCTGCTTTCTCATTTTCATTTTAATCCTTGGTTCTAGGCTTGCTCCTTTCTTGTCCCAGCAGTAAGGTGAGACTTCAGTGAAAATGAAAGATGCTCAGTCATGCTCCATGGGATGCTAGCTAGCTTGGGCCTTTCCAGATTCCTGGTTGCATCATCCTTCTCACAACCTGACTTCTCTTACTATCTTGTGCTTCAGAACATGACTTTCTTAGAAGACAAGACCAAAGTCTTGCTGAAGTGTGAATGCTAGCTCTATCTAAGGCTCATATTACTGAGAAATGTAGGAGGCAGGGTTGCCAGGGGTCTTCGCAGGTGTCCTGAGGAGGAGGGGTTTTCTTTAAAAGCCAATGTTGGCTAAACCTTTACCTCCTATAGTCACCAAAATGGGCTGTCTTTCTTTTCTTGTTCTAAATAATTGAGAGCTGGCTATATTTGAAGATGGAAATTTTTTTTATTCCTGAAACTAAATTAAGATGATCTTTTATCAACTTCAAGTCCAACTAAACTGATTGACCCAATTCAAGTTTAGAATAAGCTCCTTTTACAATTAAGGTGTTGTGTTTCTTAAAAGGCTTTGCCCACTTTCTCCATTTTTACCTTCCAGGTGCTACAGGTTCTGGATCATCCCATTGGGGTTCCCATTCAAACTGAAAAAGAAACAATGTCTTAAAATTTTCACCTAAGACCAATTCCGGTCCAATGCATGAGGTCTCTTGTGAAGAAGTTTGGTGTCTTCCTTGATGAGAAGCATGAAATGTGCTAGTGGAGGTACATGGCCATCATTGCTTTCTGAAAACCACTGCTGCATTCATTCTAGAAATTAAAAGTCCAATAGCATTTTAAGCTATAATATCATCCAAATCCTTATGAGTTTATCATTCTATTAATTAATATTGTAGACTTTCTCTATTTTGACAGAGAGTTTTGTTTTCTAGTATGACCATGCCGTTTTTCATCTTCATGTATCTCTGATAATAAAGAATCTGCCGACTTTAGGGTTTAAATCAAGAGTACCTGAGGCCCCCTGAGCTTTGGGCATCCCACCAATGTCTGTGGGAGAGTTAGGTGAAAGCAGGTTATCCCAGCACTAGGTCTTCATCTAGTCACCTTTGTCAAAGTGGTAGTCAGAGTAGGATTATGCTCAACAATCATGTAGAAATTCATCACTGTGTCTTTGTTTTTCCCTTATTTCTTGTCCTCAACACTGCATCTCAAGGCAATGATCAGACCTTGCTCTTAATTATCTGAGGAGAAGGTTTGGTTCTCCATCAATTATTTAGGGACTAGGGACTCAGATTGATAAGGGTTATCTCTTCTGTGGTCACATCTTTAGCCCAGATGTTCAAGAAAAAGCTTCCTTATAGCCTTTTGGCCATGTTAACATTTCCAATATTAATTTATAGATGTGAATGTTGTTTTTTAATTATTCAAATATTTTATTTGTTTTCCAATTGCATACAGTGATAGTTTCTATCAATCTTTCTTTGTAAGGTTTTGAGTTTTACAATTTTTCTTCCTCTCTCCCTTTCCCTCCTCCCTCGCTCCCCCCCCAACAGAAGGCAAACTAATATTGGCTTTATATTTTCATCCATGAGAAGCATAGATTGAAATTGAACTGGTTGTAAGAGAAGAATCAGGTCAAAAGAAAACCTTAGAGATAGCAAAATTATATATTTCAAAAGACAACTTTAAAAAATTGAAGATAATAAACTTTGGTCTCCACTTAAACCCCCATAGTTCCTTCTTTGGATATGGATGGCATTCTCCATCACGGATCCCCTAAAATTGTCCCTGATTATTGCATTGGTGGAATGAGCAAGTCCATCATGGTTAACCTGGTGATGAATATTTCTTAAAAGAGCTTGGATGGGCCATGTTCCCGAAAGCACAGAGACAGGGCTACAAATCTGAGAGTCCTTGAGGAAGAGGATTCTGAGAGTTCTTAAGGAAGAGGAAAATGAGAAACTACCTGAGAAATAGAGCTTCTCTTGTGTGGAAAAAGTTTGTGTTAGAAGCCTAGCCAGTCATGTTGATGTCTGTGCACTCAGGTTGGGGGAGCCAGAGGCTATTTTATACAGCATCAGAAGTGGGCAGGAATCATCAGATTTTGTGCTTGAGTGATCTTCCCAGGCTGAGCCATCACTTGCCACCATCCAAATAGGAGTCCTGTGGGAATGGCTGGGTTCATTGGATAGTTTTGGGGTGTGATTGAAGTGCAAGTTATAGTAATACACGTCGCCTAACACAAGCAATCACAACTCAAGGGAAAATGCAGGACCTGTCATGATTAACACAAATGACTACCGGCTGCTTTCTTTCTCTGTTTTCTCAGGTCCAGGGCCTGCCTGTGAAAAGCATCTCTAGAAACTACATTATTATTATTATTATTATTATTAAATTTGTTCTCTAATCCCTTTATCATTTGGGTTCTTGACTTCTAGATACATTCCTCTGAACACATTGGCTATGCCTTTCTAAAAAGGGGTGCCCCAGACTGAACAGAATACTTCAAATTGGCCTGACCAAGGTGGGATATTGTGGAACAACTGCTTAGAGGAGTGGGGGAAAGGGAGGGGGGGAACATGGAAGCTTCTGAGAAAGGAGACTGCTAGCAACTGAGGGAGGGAATGGCTGAGATTTCCTCCTAATCTTTCACAGAGGAGTTGTCAAAGAATGGAAGAATCCAAGGACTTGTCTCCATTCTTCCTAGAAAATTGGTGGACCAGACAGCCCTGCCATGGAAAAGGGAGGCCCAGTGGAAAATGACAAGGGCTGGTGTTTTTAAGAGGAATTTTTTTAAAGCTATATTGGGATCAAAAGAAGAAGGATAGACAGGATTTGATCTGAATAATCTGCTAGAAGAAACCAATTGGAAACTAGATTATTCTGCTCTTTCATTGCCTTTCCACTTAGGGTGGACTTTAACAAGATTTGAAGGACTGAGCTGTCCCTCACCAGAGGGGGCTTCAGGCCAGGGTTGTCTCTAGAGGAGCCTGGGGTGAAAGAGGCTGGAATGTGGAATGATAGAATGATAGAATGGACCTTCGAGTCTCAAATTCTACTACTTCCTAACTTTATGACTGGACAAATCTCCTTAAATCATTAGTCTTCACTTTCCAATCTGTACAATAAAGGAGATTATTTCTATGATTCTTGCTGGTGTTAACTTTCTAATATCCATCATATTTGAAGTTTAATACTTTCCTAGTTGAAGTGATGGAACAAGAAAGAGGGTGAATAGCACTAAATGACCCAGGTTCTGTTTCTTCGAGAAAGGACACTAGGAATTCCCACATTCATATTTCAGGTAGTTCAGAATCAGTCACATACTGAAACAATCCTCTCCATTTTAACAATTAGGCTCTTTTCTTTTGTTATATTTGACTCTTGGTGACCCCATTTTCTTATCAAAGAAATTGGAGTGATTGGCCATTTCATTCTCTAGTTCATTTCTTTAGAGGAGGATTCTGAGGCAAATAGGTGCAGTGACTTGCTCAGGGTCACACAGCCAGTCAGTGCCTGAGGATTTGAACTCAGGTCTTCGGATTTTGAACCTGGGCTGTATTCTCTGGGTCTGTCCGTTTTAGTGGGAGGGAAATTCGTCTCCTCTGATTCTAAATCCCATTTCCCGGAATCTGATTTCCTCTTTATTCTTGGTTGCCTGGCAGAGTGACAGGACTGAGTCACGCCTGGCTCCGAGGTCTCAGGCGCCCTCCAGTGGTGGTGGGGAATCGTCTTCCTGACTTCGGGGGGGGGGGGACTGGGTCCCCCTGGGGAGGGCTGGAGGGCAGGGCGAGGGAACCGTCCTTTTCTCGGGTTCAGGAGGGGATCCCGAGGCTGCGTGGTCCCGGAGCGATGCGGAGGCGGGGGGCTGCCCCTGTCCCGGGCTGCCCCGGTCCCAGGCTGCCCCGATCCCGGCCTGCCCCGATCCCGGGCTGCCCCTGTCCCGGGCTGTCCCGGTCCCCGGGCTGTCCCGGTCCCCGGGCTGCCCCGATCCCCGGGCTGCCCCGATCCCCGGGCTGTCCCGATCCCCGGGCTGCCCCGATCCCGGACTGCCCCGATCCCGGGCTGCCCCGGTCCCCGGGCTGCCCCGACCCCCGGCTGCCCCGATCCCGAGCTGCCCCGGTCCCGGACTGCCCCGATCCCCGGGCTGCCCCGACCCCCGGCTGCCCCGATCCCGGGCTGCCCCGATCCCGGACTGCCCCGATCCCCGGGCTGCCCCTGTCCCGGGCTGCCCCGATCCCGGGCTGCCCCGGTCCACGGGCTGCCCCGGTCCCGAGCTGCCCCGGTCCCCGGGCTGCCCCGATCCCCTGGCTGCCCCTGTCCCGGGCTGCCCCGGTCCGAGCTGCCCCGGTCCCCGGGCTGCCCCGATCCCGGGCTGCCCCTGTCCCCGGGCTGCCCCGGTCCACGGGCTGCCCCGGTCCCGAGCTGCCCCGGTCCCCGGGCTGCCCCGATCCCCTGGCTGCCCCTGTCCCGGGCTGCCCCGGTCCGAGCTGCCCCGGTCCCCGGGCTGCCCCGATCCCCTGGCTGCCCCTGTCCCGGGCTGCCCCGGTCCGAGCTGCCCCGGTCCCCGGGCTGCCCTGATCCCGGGCTGCCCCGGTCCCCGGGCTGCCCCGGTCCGAGCTGCCCAGGTCCGAGCCGGGACGCAAAGGCTGAAGCCGGGATTCCTGCTCGTCAGATTCACTTTCGGTCCGCAAACCTGTGCGGGCTCGTTCTGCCCGGTTACTAGTGACGCGTGCTGACTTCCACTTGGTATTGGGCGGTACAGCCTCGGCACAGCCAATCAGAAGATTCGTTCCCGGTGTAAACACGCTTGGACTCTCGGGGCACCCGGCCCCGGGCCCCTGGAGCCCGCCGTGCGCTCCCTCTTCCTGGTGGGGGCCCTGGCGCTGACGGAGAGCGGGGCAGGTGAGGGGAGGTCGGGGTGGAGACCGGACGGAGCACCGGGGGGGCGAGGGCAGAGGGATTTTGCCCCCGAACGTTTTTCCTGCCCCGCGCCCACGCGGGTGTCCCGGGACCCGGCCCCTTGGTCTTGGGGGAGGGTGGGGCAAGGCATGCGGGAAGGAAGGAATGGGGGGGCAGCGGCCTGCCCGGCCCTCGGCTGGGCCCTGGGGGGACAGTCTCTGTCGGTGCCTTCGTTTTGGGAGGGGCGAGTTCGGGGGCGCCGAGGTGGCGGTGGCGGGGGTGGGGGGGGCCTGGGGAAGGAACAGAGCCCCTGGGGGCATCCAGGGCAGAGCGCGGGTGGGGGTGGGGGTGGGGGCCGAGCAGAGCAGGGGGCAAGTCTCGAGCAAGGTGCTCCAGGGGGCCTTGGGCGGATCTCCGAGCCGTCTGGGGCGGCGGGGTTCCGAGTCCCGGGTCAGCCCAGGATCACCCCAGGGTCACCCCGGGCTCGGCGACCCTCGCCTGATCCCGGTCCGGGTCCCCTCCCAGGCCCCCACTCCATGAGCTATCTCCACACGCTCGAGCACCGGCCCGAGCTGGGGGGGGGGGGGGTCCGCTTCGACAGCGGCAGCGCGAGCGCGAGGGTGGAGGCGCGGGTGGCGTGGATGGAGCAGGTGTACCGGGAGGACCCGTATTCCTGGGAGGAGGAGACACGGGTCCACAGGGAGGGCACCCAGCTTTATCGCGTGGGCATAGAGACCCTGCTCCATTACTACAACCAGAGCCTGGACAGTGCGAGTCGGGTGGGACGGGGGCGGGGCGGGCTCCGGAGTCTGCGCCGGGTGGGGAAACTGTGGCCGCGCTGACCGGGCTGGGGGGGGGGGGGTACGGCAGGTGACCATACGGTCCAGCACATCCACGGCTGCGAGGTCTCCCCCGAAGGGCGTTTCGTGCGAGGCTTTTCCCAGCATGCCTACGATGGCCGCGACTACCTGGCACTGGACACGGAGACGTGGCCGTGGACACCAAGCACCAGTGGGAGACAGAGAGAAGGTGGAGGGAGACAAAATCTACCTGGAAGAGGAGTGCCCACTATGGGCCAACCGGCACCTGAAGAGGGGGAAGGAGGCGCTGAAGAGGGCAGGGACCTCGACATTCAAGGCCCCCACTAACCCTTCTCCACCTCCCCTGCACCCTCAGCCCCGCCCTGACTCCCAAGAGCCCTTGAACCTTGGGGCCTGGAGAGTCTATATATCCCCTGGTAATGCCTCTGCCCTTTGCCCCAGACCCACCCTCTGCCCGAGTGACCCGCCACACTGGCCCCCTCGGGGAGGTCACCCTGAGGTGCCAGGCCCAGGACTTCTACCCCTCCCAGATCTCTCTGACTTGGCTGAGAGATGGGGAGGAACAGCTCCAGGACATGGAATTCATTGAGACCAGGCCTGGGGGAGACGGAACCTTCCAGAAATGGGCAGCTGTGGGGGAGGGAGAGCTATACCTGCCAAATTCAACATGAGGGTCTGGCTGAGCCCCTCAACCTGAAATGGAGTAAGGCCAGTCAGGGAGGCAAGGAGAAGAGCAGAGGGAGGTGAGGGGGAGGACTGAGGCACTGGGGGGGGGGCAGGACCTTTCCTTTCCTTTTCCCACTTCAGAGCCACCTTCTCCTCCTCCACCTGGATCACCCTGGGGGTCACTGCTGGACTTCTCATGGCTGGACTTATCGTGGCTGGAGCCATGATAAGGATGAAAAAGAATTCAGGTGGGCAGGACTGGATGGAGGTCTCTAGGGAGCAGGCCTCGTGCTGACGCTGGGGTCCTCTGGTCTGGCAGCTTCTCCTTCTGTCCCCAAGCCTTCTGTTTACCTCCTAAGAAACTGATAGACCCTAAGACTTGCCTAGATATACAGATATAGGAATAGCAAGTCTTTCTGGGCCGGGGGGCTGCGTTGGCAGTGATAGAAGAGGCTGGCTTAGGGACATCTGCTTCAGCCTCAGATCAGGAAAGAATCTGGAGATTTCTGCCAAAGGAGCCTGGCATCCCCAGCATGAGGGGGATGGGGAGGGGGGCATGGGGAGCAATGTTGGAGGTTGGGCTTGGAGACCCATGGATGCAGTACTTTAGGGGGGACCTTGGCACTTTTTTCTCATCTATTCCTTCTTCCTCTTGGATCTAGATGCTAACCTGGGGTGGAGGGCAGGGGGAGCTGCCTCAGTTGTCATGTGTTGTGTCTCCAGGACAAATCAATGATTTCTGAGACCTTAGTCTGGCCTTCTTTCCTGGAGTCCTCACTGGAAATTTTTTTCCTTTTCCAGTTGGAAACAGAAGGGCTTATGGTTTGGCTGCAGGTAAGTGACAGGTTGACAGAAGGGGTCTGGCCATGGTATCTTCTGATCTTGAGAAAGGAGAAGGCAGAGGAGAGACTGCCCCCAGGAACCGTTCCTTGGAGCTCTCTTCCCTTCCTATATCTTGGTTCTAAAGGGAAGCCTGTCCCTGACTGGGAGTTTCCCTCTTTTGTCTCCAGGCAGTGACAATGCTCAGGATTTGGATGTCTCCCATACAGTCAGAGGTGATACCCTGGGGCCCTGGGAGGAGTGAGAGGCTGGTGTAAAGCAGAGATGGAGGGGTCTGTGAATGGTTGGGGTGAGGAAGGGGGATGTTGAGGCAGGTCCTTCAGAATGATGAGAGATTGGAGGCCAGAGAGGACCTAGGATCTCCCTGACTCTGCCTTGCATCTTCAGCTTGAAAGAATATCCTAGTATGGACCTGAGAGAGAAACCAAGTCTCCCAGTCCTGCTTTGTTTCTGCTGACCTCTGACCTCTCCCAGCCTTGGCCTCTGTGGTCCTTCCTGTCCCCTACCCTGGGTAACTTCCTTACTGTCCTCCCCCATAGCTAAGGCCTACCCCACCTCCTTTCTTTGGGCCTGCCTCACTTTTCAGGGAGACACCAGCAGTAAGGAAGGGTCAGAGGATGTTGCACTGACCTCTGGGAGCTTTTTCAGATTGCAGAGATCTGCCCAATGGATTCTTTGTCTTGAATCTTCACCTTTTCTTCACAATCCCAGGGCAATTTTCTATTTGCATAAAGGCCATTTTGTGGGGGATGTGGGAGACCTAATGATAGTGTGGAGATCTTCTGTTCATAAGAAGGGGAAAATAAAAGTGGAAAAACATTTTCTCTGCTGAGTCTGTGACTGGAGATGGGGGCTGGGACCCAGAGGGGAAGGAGCCTGGGGAGGGACAGTGTCCATGGGGAGGGGGCAAATGTTTGTCTACCTCTGTGGGCCCTTGGGGATCAGTGTATTCTGTCAGTGTATTCTGACTTGGTCCAGAGCATCAGAACAAACTCAGTCTCCTCCTAGAACTGGCACAATGCCCAACAGGCTGATGGGTCACTAACCCCCAGGCCCACCTCAGCACCAACTTTCAAAGAGTTTCAATTCTCTCAGATTTGTTTTCATTTTCTCCCCCTTGTGTTTGGGTCCCAGCTTTTCCTTCATTGCAGGAAAAGGCCTCTGTGACCTCTGCTCAGGCCTCCAACTCTGTGAGATGACCTTGTCGCTATAGACTTTCCCAGAGCAGAGGCTTCTCTTCCCCTCTGAAGGAAAGACTTCACTTTGGAATGAATCAAGGAGAGAGTAGCTAAATAAGAAAAAGCCCCTGCCCCTTCTCTGCCTCCTTGGGGTTCCTGCCAAGTCAGTTTATCCCTCATCACCTATAAATTCCCTCCTTCCCAACTCTCCTTCTCGTTCAGGATGATGCACACTCCTGGGAAATTTGCCATTCCCTTTTTGGTTCTGCCCTAGTATCGTTTTTCCTAAAGAGGGTTTTAATCATTTCTCTCTGGATTTATGATCACCATCTCAGCTTAGTATCACACACTTTGTTTTCCCTCATCCAAGCTCATCCAAGTTTTACTCATTTGTTCTAAAATTCCATTAGTTAATTGATCTGAGAGTGGAGGAAGCCGGTAGAGACTTGGGCCCTACTGTCTCATTGATATATGATCATGAAGGAAAAGCCTCTGCTAACAGTATGTCAGCTTGGATCCTGGGTCATGTTGGGTCTTGGTGGCTTACCACCACACTGGGAGTAACCCGGACATGGGTTTTGCCACAAAAATTTAGAGGCCTCCCTTTGAGCCTCTACCCATCTCCCAAGCAAGCTGGGATTTTGTAGGTGAATGTAAGTAGGTGAATAAGTAAGTGAATGATCTCCCTGTGGTGTAAGCTATCTTGTACCATAGCTGGACTCTGATTTGGGGACCTTGAAGTGGGGGAAAAACGCTTGGAGGAAGTGGCACTATTCCTCTTGGAGCCCCAAAGCTTCCTCTTGCCTTATCATCTAGTTGTCAGAGGTTGGCCATGGAGCCTTGTCCTCTCTCCTCCTAACATCTCCTGCCTCCTAGTGGCTTACAAGGAGCAGGACCGAAATCTTGGCTTTTCTATCTCTGAGGAATAAGTCCACTGAAAGTGGAGACACCGCTCCTAGGACTGGAGTGGCTTTTCTGACCCTGATCTCCAACCTCTATGGCCTCTCAAATGTCAGCTTTCCCAATTCCCCTTCTTAATGAGTACAGGTTTCCCTAACCAGGAGGGGCTGCTTCTGGAGGCCCCCCTCCTTGGAGGAACTGGGTGACCAACTCTAAAGGACTGTCACAGGGTGGACTCCATGCACATGTAGGTTTGACTGAAGGTGTCAAATACACAGCCTGCTGACTGGCTACCATTTTGGAAGGCTTTGGAACCAGATTAAAGTGCTGAGAAATATTTAACAAAGAAATTATAACGGAATAAAACAGATGAAATTTTATTTTAAAACTAAGACAACATGCAACCTGCAGTGATTCTTATGTACAGATTAGTGAATCCCAGCTAGGTGGTACAGTGGATAGAGTAGGGTCTGGAGTCAGACTCATCTTCCCGAGTTCGAATCTGGCCTCACATACTTTACTGAGTGACCCTGGGTAAGCACTCTTATACAGAGTGAGGGGAATATGAGGCCAACAGATGAATTTCATTTTCATCACATCCATGTAAGATGAAATTGGGGCTCACGCTCCTCATTTGCAGCAGCAAGTGGATCTGAATTTCAAGGTAGTGAGGAGGCTCAGTCAGTGGAGGCTCAGACTTAGATTTAGGAAGATCTGAGTTCAAATCCCATTTGAGACACTTTAGCAGTTTTGTGACCCTGAGCACATTACTTAACCTCTCCCCTTACATTGGTGTGAAGATCGAATGAGATAGCTGTCTGTCCATTTTCTAAGAGGATCATAACATCAGAAAAGTGATGCCAAGAAAAAGAAGAGAATTGAATTTGAGGGGGCCCTTTACTAAGTTACCAGTCTCATTTTCTCCTCTGGAGCCATCTTTTTCTAGTAGTCTAATATGAATCAAGATGACTAGAGATGACCCTGGATGTAAGGCAATCAGGATTAAGTGACTTGGCCAGGGTCCCACAGTTAGTAAGTCTTCAATGTCTCAGCTTGAATTTGAATTCAGGTCCTGACTCCAGGGTTGGTGTTTTATCTACTGCACCACCTAGCTGCCAAGACACAATCAGATGAGATCGTATTTATCAAATGCTATAGAAATAGGAGTTGTCATTGCTTTGTGTTAATTCCTATGATTCTATCAATTCCAAACAGTTATTCCATCATCACAATACTCATTGAAATGACTTTCATCCTATCCTCCCAGTGTGAAGAAGGCATCAGTCATTTATTTCCTAAACAGGGTCACTCCTTCCAGTCACTGGATAGTCATGGCAGCATAGGATTTTGAATTTGAGCATCAGCCCTTCTAAGATGATGTTTGTGAAGAGGGGAGGGGAGGGAGGTGCAGTCTCTGAAAAAACCAGCTCTCAGAGCCCTCTTATTTCCTAATGGGTTTAGAGGCTTCCCATGGGGTCATCGATCTGGAGTCAGGAGGCCGCCTGGTCCAGCCTCTGAGGCCAGTGTGCTTGACTCCAAGCCTGAAATCCATTCCTCTGACCTCCAGGAATTCTACGAAAGGAATATCTGCTTGACAATGACTAAAAACTTGATTACTCAGTAGAATAATGATACATAACAAGTTTGGAAGGTTATGGGAATGGGGACATTGAAGCTGTTTTCTGGGTCACTGGCAAATAGAATGCACATTTATGGAAAAATATATCAGAGGCGTGTGTGATTAAATGCTGGCTTTTATAGCCCAGGCTTGGTCAGCCATAGGCCTGCAGAGGAGATAGTCTGGGACACCCTAGGGATGGCCTCAACCTCAAAGTAGCAGCGATAATGATCTAGGTTAGGGACTCTTCACCTGGGGAACACTTATCACCGAGCAATTTGATAGTTTTCAGGGGGTCTGTGAACTTGGGTTGGCAAACAATACATCTCTATTTTGACTAACTTCTAATTGAATTGTAATCATTCCTTCAATAAGTAAATTTTCTAAAATCACAATAATCATTTATAAGTTTCACAAGAGGACACACACAAAAGTGAAGATGCCCTGGTCTAGGTTATATATGGGACAGCAATAGAAACAGTCAGGGAACACATCATTTGTAAAATGGAACTGTATGAATTATTGGTTGTTAACCACTCTAGTATCAACACATTGGCCAAATATTTTTAGATAAAATATGTCAGCATTTAATATACATAGGCTTGACTCTTTCAGGCTCTAACTATACTGTGATCTAGACTTGTTTCCTTGTCTCAGATGAAGAGAAACTATATGCTACCCTTAAGTAGTTTTCACATATATATATACACACACATATATATATATATATATATATATAACATATATATAGTGGATGTATACATGCACATACATGCATATGCATATATTCATATATGGGAAACAATAAATACTAATCAATAAATTCATCGATAATTTTATTAATAATCTACTATATGGCAGTCACTGTCCTGGGTGCTGAGGATAGAAAGACACATAGACTAGCCCCTGCCTTTGAGGAGCTAACATCCCATCAAGGCTTATAAAAGACTAGTTTTCTGTCACTACTTTTGGGCAGAGCTCAAAACTGTTTTTATTTTTGTGTTATCATGAACTTGACAAATATGATCCTTCCTTATACAAAGAAGAGAAAAATGGATTGTATTTGGATTTGCCAGTGATTGCATTCAACTTTTCTCATTAATTTGTGCAATTTGAACACCACTGTGATCAAATTGACCTGTTTTCTCTGTTTCTAAACCACTTTCTGCTCTCTTGTATGCATTTATAGGCTTCTTTTATGAGATTTTCTTTTCCTATGTCACTCTCTCTACTCCCAAATCATCCCATTTCCCAAAACAAAGCCCCTTATAAAAAGTAAATTCAACAAATGAACTTATTTACTGTCTGAATCTGTACTCATTTTGGATCTTTAGTCCATCTCTTTGTCAAGGTAGAATATCATTGCTGGTCTTTTGAGAATTGTGACTAATCATTGCATTTATCAGAATTTTTAAGTCTTTCAAGATTGTTTTCTTTTACAGGGTTGTAACCAGTGTCTAACTTATTCATCTGATTCTCCTCACTTGACTCTCCATCTATCCATAAACTTTTCCCAGGTCATGGGGTTTCATTTTCATTTTTACAGCATTTCTATTAGTTTTATAGGACTCTAAAAATTTTTTAAATTAATTATCAATACAAAATTTTCTCTTTCTCTTAGTTCCCCTTCCCCATTGACAAAAAAAGAAATGCAGACAAAAGTTTTGCAACAAAAATAGCTAATTAAGCCAAACTCATTCCCACATTGGTTTTGTCCAAAAATCTCCATGTTTCAATCTTCCCATGACTTCCTTTCATGAGACTTCTGGAATCTTGGTTGGCCAGTGCTTTCTTGATCAGAATTCTTGAGTTTTTCAAAATTCTTTTAATAATTTTATTATTGGAAGAACTATTTTCTTGGGTTCTTCTCACTTCACTTTCTATCTAGTCATACATTTTCCCAGGTTTTCTGATTTATAAATGTTTTAATTCCACTAAGGAGAATTCTTGTTTTTCAAACACATTATCTATTTGTAGTTTTAAAATATTTTGTTAGTATGTTTTATTTTTGACAAGATTCACTTCTTAATGTCCCTTTCTAATAGTTCCCTTCCTTCCATTTACAGATGGAAGGGCCCTTGGAGTCCAGCCCCATTTTACAAATGTGGAAGCTGAGACCTAGGGAGGTTAAATAACTTACCTTTGATCTCACAGCTAGGAAGTGTCTGAGGAAAGATTCGAACCCAGGTCTTCTTGCCCATCTATGGCTCCATGTTTTATGTCCGTACCTAGGTAGCATAGTGTCTTGAAAACAATAAACACTTATTTAACAGAATTCATGGCCTTATAGTTGTAGAGCTGGAAAAGACCTCTGAGATCATCGAAACCAAATTGGAATTGAAGTTTTGGAATCATTTCTTCAACATTTTACCAGCCTCCTTTAAAAAATGGATGCCATGGGGCAGCTAGGTGGCACAGTGGATAAAGCACCGGCCCTGGAGTCAGGAGGACCTGGGTTCAAATCTGAATTCAAATTGAATAATTACCTAGCTGTGTGGCCTTGGGCAAGCCACTTAACCCCATTTTCCTTGCAAAAACCTAAACAAAAAAAAAGCAAAAAAAATGGATGCCTTTAGACTCAAGTTGATTGAGTGCAATGAAAGAGAGTGGAAGCGGTTGAGGGCTGAAATGCTTTGTGCTCATCATTTCCATCCGCAGTCCCTCTGGGAGACATCGATGGCTGGGTAGCTTGTCAGAAATCCTGTACCAATAGCCTGTGATTAGTCCATAGGACGCTGGATGGTGCTATCGGCTCAGAGAAAGGCAGCACCGAGGAAGAGAAAGCCCCGAGTCAGAGAGAGCCTTCCTGTCCCTTTCCCATTAAATCTCCAAACCATTCTTGATGTGAGAGTTAGAATCAATACACTTCTTTTCTTATATTAAAAGCAAACAAAATAACAAAAAGCAAATCAATCCTTCCTAAAAGAAACCAGGGCCTGAACACAGCTGTATGTCAAATTGTAGAATTTGTCTTTGTGAGAATTAGGCTTATTCCTACTAATGAAAGTCACTTACTCACTACCTGCCTCAGTTTCCTCATCTATATAGGTAAAAAAAAATAGCATCTATCTTCCAGGGTCTTTGTAAGAATGAGATGAAATTATATTTGTAAAGCCCTGGATAAATGTTAGATGGTCATTAATATGAGAATTAGCTCTGATTGGGCTGGTGCTACGAGTTTCCAGGGTCCGCACAAACCCTTTCTATCTCCCCAAGGTCCAATCCCTATCTGTGTATGTGCTTGGAAGGGAACTGGGCTTGTGTGTAATCGTTGATCTGGGTTCTTGTGCTAGCTCTGCCCTGAATGGCCTCTGTTTCCTCATTCGTCAAGGGGGAAGGTTGGAGGAGATGCAGAGGTTTCAGCTTTAACACATGAAGTTAAGAATCCACGCTCTGTCTTCCCAAGAGCCTAAGAGGCATGGGGATCCCAAACTACTGGGAGAGAGGGTTCTAACAGATGGATTGTGTAATCCTAGGCAAGTCACCTAATCCTCCATGTTCCGAAGCAACATTCTAAAGCCTGGATTTAGAGATCTGTTTCCCTGAGTTCTTGAAAGAATTCCCATAATGAAGGAGGAAAGTGATATAATCACAATGAGAGCTACAGATTTTGCAAAGTGCTTTTCATACTTCTCATTTGCTCCTCACAATAACCCTGTGAGACCCTGTGAGAGAGGAATTTGTTATTCTCAGCCTCATTTTACAGAAGATGGTGATTGCCCATGGAAATACAGTGTATGAGGCAGGACTTGAACTCAGGTCGTCCTGTTTGTCCAGCACTTCTCACATGTCTGGCCCAAACAAACAAAACCTGAAATGGACCATAGCCATAGAAAGGACCCTGGACCACCCTGTCCACAGATGAACTTTAGAACGGCCCCCAGGCTTTCTAATGAGAATCCAAGGGACACTTCAGCGGGCTACTTGCTGTTCTTGTGGTTTGTCCTTCATTCTTTTTTTTTTTTAAGGCTTTTGCAAGTCAAACGGGGTTAAGTGCCCAAGGCCACACGCTAGGTCATTATTAAGTGTCTGAGACGAGCCTTGAACTCAGGTCCTCCTGACTCCAGGGCCAGTGCTCTATCCACCGCGCCAGCTAGCCGCCCTTGCCCTTCATTCTTGAAGAAGCCCATGTCATCAGAGAGGGATTTGAGTGAGGGGCTGTGCTAAATCACGTCTCATTTTCTTCTCCAGTTATCTGGGTCCAGTGTCCAGATATGAATCAGGATAACTGATTGTGAGACAATCAGGGTTAAATGACTTGTCCCAGGTCTCCCAGCTAGTAAGTGCCGAGTATCTGAGGCCACATGTGAACGCGGGGCCTCCTAATTTCAGGGACCAGTGCTCTATCCACGGGTCCACCTAGCTACCCCCTAGAGAGACAAGAGGAAGGCCGAAGTGGAATGTGACCCACAAGGAAGAAGGTGAGAGAAGGGCGTCCTCGGATGCTGTGCTCATGGCAGTCGGGGCTGTGGGAGGGACCATTATTGTGACTTGGCATATTGTCGGAGGCGCAGCCCGTGGGAGGCCACCGGCAGCAGAGAAGGAAAAGGGGAGGGAGGTAGAGATCAGCAAAGGAAAACGGCCAAGACGTCTCCTGACCCAGAAGGCGCCTCGGGGCTAGGCTCCTGGCTAAAGAAGCCTCCTGGCTCAGCCGGGTTTCATCAGCGCCTGGAATCTCACCAGCGCAACACGGAAACACAACTTTAATGCCCTTTCCTTCCCAGGCGGCTACAGGAGACTTCTAGATCCAAGTCTCTGGTTCCATAGGTTATTCTGTTGGGGGGGGGGCATACCTGCATCCTCTTAGAACAGCAATTTGCCAAAAGGAACCTGAGATGACTTGCAGGACCCCCAATGCCCTGAAGGAGGCAGATTTCGAGAATGTTCTCTGCGCTGGGCTTCTCAATGAGGCCGCATTTGAGGACTAGATGGGGCTGTATTGGCTAAGCTGGGAGCCGCTGGCCCGTCCTCCAAAGGACATACTCTGCAGCTTCCTTTGCATTTCTTGGCCAAACTCGGCCCCACAGCACAGACGTGAGCGGGGACCGACGCAGGCTAGCATGACAGCCCCGCCGCCACCCCTGCCCCCAAACAGCCAGGGGAAAGAGCTAAAGCTACGCGTCCGGCTGCAGGAGAGAAGAGAACGCTCCATGGGGGAGGGGGTCCCCTTTTCTCCGGAAAGTGATGGGGATTTGGGCCACTAAGCCAAGGCTGTTGGGCCAGGAACCAGAGCCCCCACGGGCATCAGAGGGAAGAAACGTCGGTCTTCACCTTTTCCCCCAAGGAGGCAACGAAGCTGCTTAGCAGGGGCAATCCTTCCAGGGAAGGAGCCCCCCAGCCCTGGCTGGAGGCCCAAACAGGCCCCCTAAATGGAAAGAAGGGGTGGGGTCGGGCACACAGATGCTGGCGGCGTGAACTTGGCCATCGCACCTGCCTTTGCCTCACTTTCCTGTCTGGAAAACGGAGATGCTGAGAGCAGCTGCTTGTGAAGCTCCAGGGAGCCCACACTGAACGGGGCCGCTGCCCGCCCGCTGCGATGAGCTGTCCACGCAGAGGCTGAAGGGCTGGGGCTGGGGGGGGCAGATCGGAAGCCAGGGCGCCCCCCCCCCCCCCGCCGCCTCTGCCAGGAGCTTTCCGGAGGGGCTGGGGGCGGCTCCCCCCCCCCGTTTCAGCCCGGGCTCTGCCTCCCGCCCCTCCCGGCGTCTCTGGCTCGGTCAGCCGTGCCCCCCCGCCCGGCCGGCTCGCAGAAGGGCCGCGGCGGGCGCGCCTCGGGGCCCCCCGGGGTGCTGGCCGAGGGGGCGCGGCGTCGGAGGGGGCGGCCTCCCCGGGGCGCCCCGCCTCCCCCCGCCGCCTTATAGGGAGGCGGGGGGGGGGGGGGGCGGCGGCGCGGCGCGGCGGCGGCAGCAGGGGCCGAGCCTCCCGCAGCGCCCCCAGCCCCGCGCCGGGCGCCATGCCGGAGCGGGCGGCCGGCCCGCTGTGCGGCGGCCGGCCCAACGGCTCGGAGGCGGCGGCCAACGGCACGGGCCCCGGCGGCGGCTGCGGCTCGGCGTCGGTGGCCTACCCGCTGGCCATGATGCTGGCCGGCCTGGCGGGCAACTCGCTGGCCATGCTGCTGCTGGCCCGCGGCTACCGGCGGCGGGAGGCGCGGCGGCGCCGCGCCTTCCTGCTGTGCCTGGGCGGCCTGGCGCTCACCGACCTGCTGGGCCAGCTGCTGACCAGCCCCGTGGTCATCGCCGTCTACCTGTCGGGCCGGCCCTGGGCCCAGCTCGACCCGTCGGGCCGCCTCTGCGACTTCTTCGGCCTCAGCATGACGGCCTTCGGCCTCTGCCCGCTCTTCATCGCCAGCGCCATGGCCGTCGAGCGGGCGCTGGCCATCCGCGCGCCGCACTGGTACGCGGCCCACGTGCGCACGCGCGCCGCCCGCGGGCTGCTGCTGGCCGTCTGGCTGGCCGGCCTGGCCTTCGGCCTGCTGCCCCTGGCCGGCCTGGGCCGCTACGCCGTGCAGTGGCCCGGCACCTGGTGCTTCATCGGCGCGGGGCCGCGGGCCGCCCGCGGGGACCTGCTCTTCGCCGCCGCCTTCGCCTTCCTGGGCCTGGCCGCGCTGGCCGTCACCCTGGCCTGCAACCTGGCCACCATCCAGGCGCTGCTGGCCCGCTGCCGCGCCCGGGCCGCCGCGCCCCCGAGGGCCGCCCCGTCGAGGGCAGCCCCCGCCCCCCGCCTGGGCCCGCGCTGGGGCCGCGTCACCACCGAGACCGTCCTGCAGCTCACCGGCATCGTCTGCGTCCTCTCCGCCTGCTGGGCGCCGCTGCTGGTAGGTGCTCCCCCCCCCCGCCCGGGAGAGGGTGCCCCCCCCCGCCCGGGGGCCGCGGGGAGGAGGGGGCCAGAGGACCCCGGGCCGGGGCGGTCTGTGTGCGAGCGGGCGTGTCCTGTGACCGTCGTGTCCGGACCGTGGCCGTGTGGCGTGCCCGGCGGGGTGGCGGTGAGGTGCATCGGGAGGAGGGGAGGATGCGCCCGATGGGTGCCTGTTTGTGTGTGTGTGTGTGTGTGTGTGTGTGTGTGTGTGTGTGTGTGGCGTGTCTGACGGGGTGGAGGGAGGTGTGGACGCATGGGGAGGAGGAGAGGATGCTGCCCGATGAGTGCAGGCGTGAGTGTGGTGTGTCTGTCCGTGGGTGCGTGTTACATGTGTGTGTGTGTGTGTGTGTGTCTGTGCAGTGTGTCTGTCAGTGCGTGGGTGTTGTGTGTGTATGTGTCCGTGTGGCGTGCCCGACGGGGTGGGGAGAGGGGGATATATGGGGAGGAGGAGAGGGTGCCCCGATGGGTGCCGAATGTGTGTGTGTGTGTGTGTGTGTGTGTGTGTGTGTGTGGCGTGCCCGACGGGGTGGGGAGGGGTGTGGACGCATGGGGAGGAGGAGAGGATGCTGCCCGATGAGTGCAGGCGTGAGTGTGGTGTGTCTGTCCGTGGGTGCGTGTTACGTGTGTGTGTGTGCAGTGTGTCTGTCAGTGCGTGGGTGTTGTGTGTGTATGTGTCCGTGTGGCGTGCCCGAGGGGGATATATGGGGAGGAGGAGAGGGTGCCCCGATGGGTGCCGAATGTGTGTGTGTGTGTGTGTGTGTGTGTGTGTGTGTGTGTGTGTAGCGTGCCCGACGGGGTGGGGAGGGGTGTGGACGCATGGGGAGGAGGAGAGGATGCTGCCCGATGAGTGCAGGCGTGAGTGTGGTGTGTCTGTCCGTGGGTGCGTGTTACATGTGTGTGTGTGTGTGTGTGTGGTGTCTGTTACTATGTGTGTGTTGTATGTGTGCCTGTGTGGCATGTCTGACTGGGGGAGGTAGATGTGGATGGATGGGAAGGGAGAGAGGATGCGTGTGTTGGGGGGGGGTGTCTGTTGGTGTGCATGGGTTGGGTGTTTGTGTCTTTTGTGTATGTTGTGTATGCATGTTTGTAGTATGACCAATATGAGGCGGGGGAGAAAGGATGCTGACCCATGGGTACAGGGGTGGGTATCCATGTGTGTGTGGCATGTCTGACAGGGTGGAGGGAGGTATGGATGTATCGTGAGGGGGAGAGGAATGTGTGGACAGGAGGGGGGTGCATGTCTGTCAGTGGGTGGGTGTTGTGTGTGTTTGTGTCCCTGTGGCATGGCCAATGGAGTGGGGGTAGGTGCAGGTACATGAGGAGGAGGGGAGAGCATGCTGGCCCAAAGAGGTGTGTGTCTGTGGTGTGCCCAACTCGTTGGGGTTAAAGGATGGGGAGGGGGGAGGTTGTGGGTGTGTGAGTGGGTGTGTGTGTGTTGTGTGGTGCGCCTGGCAGGGTAGGGATAGGTGTGGATCTATGGGGGGTGCGAAGGAGATGCCAGCAGAGAGGTGTGTGTGTGTGTGTGTTGTGTTTGTATCCGTCTGTGCGTATGGGTCCAGGGTGTCTAGGGAGAATTCACAAGGAACATTCACAAGGAGGAGGGATTGGGGTGGGGGGAGCACAGGACTCTGTAGTTGCTTAATTCGGTGTGTTCGGTTCCCGTCTCCCATTGTAAGAATGAACAAGCACCCTATGGACCCGGCTTTCAGTCAGGTGAAGGGATTGGGGTCTGGACCCAGAGCTGGGAGAGACCCCAGGTCCCGCCCCCTCATTTTACATAAGAAAAACCTTAAGGGCAGACCTGGCACCTGGCCGGGGGCCTCTGGGGTCTCTGACTCCACAGTCTCGCCTCTCCTCTTTGCTCCTGACAGCATCCCTTGGGGGAGGTGCGGGTATTGTCCCCCCGGTTAGTTCCACGCCAATATCCGGGCTCTCATTCCCCATGAGAAACTTACCGCCGATCGAGATGAATAGCTGTCAGAGGAAGGAGTCGAACCCACGACGATTCTGGGCCTCAGTCAGACTCCCCTGATGGAAGTGAGGTAGGGCCTGGGAGTCTGGGTCAGAGAAGCCCCTTGGAGGCTGAGAGCTCCAAACACCTCCCCAGAGTTGCCTCTTCCTTGGGACACCCCTCATCCCTTCCCTTTTCCTCTGTGGTCTGAGCAGTCATGGACTCAGACAAGGGCAGTCTCCTAAGGGCGACTACTTCCCGGCATGCTCTCTCCTGCCCTGCTGGTCAGCCTGATGTGGGGGGAACATCTGCTCACCTAGGGGCTCAGGGGCTCTAGCTGAACTGCTGCAGGCCCCAGGTCACTGGGCCCCCAAACCCCAAAGTACCTGCTCCTTTTTGCCTTTTCCATTGTCGTTTCTTTTTTAATGTGAAGTCCATAACCATAAACATTCCATATACAAAGAACAAAAGAGGATTGTATTGAAAACAGTGAACTTATTTCTCTTTTAAAGCATTTTTAGAAGTGATCCTTAGGTATGTCTCACAGACTTTCCTATTCGAAACTAAATTCATATTTTTGAAATGGAAAATCAGAAAACTATGGGGTATTTTATTTAGTGTCTGCCAGAGACCTTCATAAATGCTTGTTTCCCTCCTTGCATATGAATGACCTCCAGCAGTTACAATATACTGATGCCCATGATTCCAAATTTCCTTTTTGTTCCAAAGTCAAACTCAATTCAGGCAGGATGATGTGGTGGAAAGAACAGTATTCAGATTCCTTCTGTCTGACTCTTTATATACAAAGTTGGAGCAAGTGCCTTCATCTCTCTCAGCCTCAGTTTCTTCTGTAAAATCAAGATCAGAATGCCTTCATTTCTTCCCCTCAGAGGAAGAATTGAAGATTGAATCAAAGGATCTGACCAGGATTTATCTGATTTTCACATGTGAGTTGGTTGTATTTTTTGGTACCCAGCTGACCTCGGACAAGTCACTTAAACTTATTGAGTCTCTCTCTATAAGTCTCTCCTTGTCTATATATGGGGGTTGTCAGAGATACAAAAAAAAAAGATTATTATTACTCATATCTAAGTGATTTAGCATTTCCTACCAACACAAATTTAAACATCAACACAGCCCACAAAAAATAGTCCCTAGGCATCACCAGACAATCCAAGGGGTCTGTGAAACAATACAAGATTCAGAAGTCCTGGACCAGATGATGCATATGGCCCCTTCCAGCTCTGAATTTATTACTCTGTGAAAAACTCTGCCCATTTTAAAGTTATTATTGGCTTAATTAAAAACTGCAAATAGTTTAGATGCTTTTTACTGTTAACACAGAGAAAAACCTGAAGGGATTTGTGCAGTGAAGAGGGTCAGATTTGCCCTTGTAGGACTTGGACTGGAAATCCCAGGTCTGCTTCGCTGGGCAGGTGGCTGGCCTGCCCTCACTCTCACTTTTTTCATGTCAGCGAAAAAGGCTCCGAATGACCTTTCTTGACTCTGGATTTCTGCTCTCCATCCTGTACATATTAGATGAGCTCTTAATTGTATAAAAGAAGGAAGGGCACTTGGCCTGGGCCACTTTTCATTTCTGTTTGGAGATGCCCAGCATCCAGCCCAGTCGTTGGAGGAGATACTTCCTGCTTTGTAAATAACTTAATATGGCTTTTTGTGAAGGCTTCCTGACATGACTGCTTGCCTCCTTCTGATCTCAATCTTCACTTTTCCTCAGAAAGCTAGTCAAACTGATGGAACCATATAGCCACAACTGCAGGGGAAACCCAACTGTTTCAAGAACGACTTGGTGGAAAGTGGAGCTCCCTGGCTTTAGAGTCAGAGGTCCTGGATTTGAATGGGGGGGGTGGAATCTGAGGGGCTTGGGACTTCAGCAATATGGGCCCCAGGGACTGCCCAGTAGCAGATGGGCCCTGGAGGAGATGCTCCCTAATTCACTCCTCACTCCTTCTTTAGCTTATATATTATTACTGATCATATATGTCTGACTAAGGTCTTCCCAACATTAGGTCCTCAGTAGACAAGTAACCGGGTGGTTTCATTTGGAACTGTTGACTTTGTAAATCATAACTCCCAATGTTTTCAGAAAGAATTCAGAACTGACATGGTCTAGGTCAGGACTCAGTCACTATGGAAGAAACAGCTCCAATATCATGACAGGGACATTGAGTTGATACTTTCCACAATTACTGGAAATGTTTCCAGCAGAGAAAATACTCAAATCTACATCATTAGCAGCAGGAAGCTGGAAGAAGCCCCTGGAGGATCAATTGTAGATTTAAATCTGTCATCCAATTGGTCAATCAATCGGTCATCTAACCGAACTTCTGAAGTTTACAGATGAAACCAAGAGCATTTACAAAACCCACTCAAAGACTCACTGGTGGGAGAGAGCAGAAAATGGTCTTTCAAGAGTCCTCAAGTTTTCTTGGGGGAGCTGCACCTGGAATGATGAAGCCTGTAGGGAAGTGACTGTCACCTAGAAAAGAAGGAAGAGCTTAAGCTCCATGCCTGCCAGAGTTCTGCCCATTTCATGAACTGCCTCTTCCTTTCCTGTCCTTGTAACAAATATTGCATTTTAAAATCCATGAAATGTGGGCTTGAAGTTTAAGAAACATCTTTAAGTATTTTTAAAATGAGGGAAGAAGAAGGAGAGGGAGAAGGAAAGGGAGGAGGTGAAGCAGAGGTGGGGGAGAGAGAGAGAGAGAGAGAGAGAGAGAGAGAGAGAGAGAGAGAGAGAGAGAGAGAGAGAGAGAGAGAGAGAGAATGTGTTTCTGCTAATCCACAGAAATTGGCATGGAGTCTCAGTTTTTGGCAAATTCTATTCACTTTTTCTTGTACAAGAGCCTTAGACATAATCTTCACAACTCTATAGGAAGGTCTCTTGTCTGGGGGGGGGTGTGAATGGATTTAGGACACACAGGGAGGAGTAAAGGCTTTCTTTTAGTAGAGATAGGCCAGAAGCAGTCAGGGAAACATCCTGAAATGGAATTTTGTGAGGAGGCTCACTTTCACACCAAACCTTCTCAATTTGGCCAAAGAGCATGTCTTCAAATTTTGTTACTTTTTACTTCTTTTCTTTTCTTTTCTTTCCTCCTTTCCTTCTTTCTTTCTGTTTCTTTCCCTATTTCCTTTTTCTTCTTTCTCTCTCTTTTCCTTTCCTTCTCTCTCTCTCTCTCTCTCTCTCTCTCTCTCTCTCTCTCTCTCTCTCTCTCTCTCTCCCTCTCCCTCTCCCTCTCCCTGTCTCTCTCTCTCTCTCTCTCTCTCTCTCTCTCTCTCTCTCTCTCTCTCTCTCTCTCTCTCTCTCTGGAAATTGACTTTTCTTTCCTTCCTTCTTCTTTCTGTCTTTCTTTTCTTCCCCTCCCTCCTTCCTAACTTCTCTCCCCCCCTCTCCCTCTCTCTCTCCCTCTCCCTCTCCCTCTCTCTCAATCTCTCTGGAAATTGACTTTTCTTTCCTTCCTTCTTTCTGTCTTTCTTTTCTTCCCTTCCTTCCTTCCTCCCTCCCTTCCTTCCTTCCTTCCTTCCTTCCTTCCTTCCTTCCTTCCTTCCTTCCTTCCTTCCTTCTTTCTTTCTTTCTTTCTTTCTTTCTTTCTTTCTTTCTTTCTTTCTTTCTTTCTTTCTTTCTCCTCACAATATCTCAGTTTATGAATCTTGCATCAGTGACTAGGAGAAGTTGACTGATGGTGATCGTGACACTATAGGTAACATCTCACCTTCTCAGCCTCCAGAGCCCCAGCTTGGTCATCACATTAATCAGAGACAGGATGGTTTTCTGCTTAGCTCTTGCTTCCATTGTTGATGCCATTGTATGTGGCATCTTCTCTTGTTCCCATTTAGTGTCAATTCAAAGTCATCAAGTCCTTCAAAACTTCTCTGAAACCCCACATAATCCTATAGACACAATCTTATGCTTGTACCGCCATTTATTGCCCTTTCTCCAGTTGATGGGAAATTACTTCAGGTTTTGTTTGCTTGATGTAGTTGCAGGATCACAACTCTAGAGAGATGCTACCTCAGAGGCCACTTCATCCAACCCTCACTTTGAAGAAGCTGAGATCTGGTCATGAAAGTAGGAAGGATCAAGTGATAGAATTTGGGAGCCAGTAGCTTTTCCAGTGCTCTCTGCTATACATCCTTGGCAATTTTGATTTATGTGGCAATTATTTCTGAATATTTCCCACTTCTTCCTCTCTACTCCTCTCCCCCCCCCATTAAAAATCCCCCTTCAATAATTATTATAACACCACTACACTAGGAAAGTAGTCAAATCAAAGCCACCAGCATCTGGCATTTTATGTGACATTCTGACTCCTCTTAGCTGAGGAGGAGGAGGAGGTGTGCTCTGCTTTCTGTTCTCTGGACCAGTCCTGTTCTTAAAACCACTCCTCATTCATCCACCATCTATTCTGAAAAACTTGAGAGTGGAAGGATCACGCTAATTAAATGCTGAGGATACTTAAAACTTTGTTTCCCTAGTTTTCCCTTAGAAAGCTCTTTCCTCTTAGACCTTTAGACCTTTAACTTTTGTTTTGAGTGGTGAGGGAAAGAAAGTTGGAGAAATCCTAACTTTAAATAAAATCTCTTTTGTTTTCCAGAGTTAGCAAAATTTAAGACTTTACTTTGTTTTTAAAGTGGCAGGGCAGTAAGAATCATTTAGAACCTTCCTGCTAGAGTAAGAGATAACTTCCCAAATTCATGCCATGCCTAAGGAAGAGACCTGAGTTCAAAGTCTGAGGCCAAATACCAACCTTGATATTGATTGTCAAAGCACTGCATTACCTCATCTGCTCCTCAGCCCTGGCAGTTGATGCTATTAGCATTATCATTTTACAGATGATGCAGATAGAGGCTAGGAAGTACTTGAGATCAGATTTTGAACTTTGAACTTGGGTCTTCCACTGCACCACCAAATCATATATATATATATATAATCAGTTTTTTGCTGCTAAGCAAGTGTCAGACCAACTCTGGGAGCCACAGGGTCCAGGGAACTCCAAGACTCCTTCTGGAGCCTAGAAATCCTTTCATATTTTCTTTTAATATGTCAAAAGACTCCTAATTGGGTAGGAGATTATCTGTGCACATAATTGTATTTCATAATAAGAGAGAGGGATTGCAGGAGGGTACTGATCTGCCTTGGCTCAGAATCCTGGGTTGCATTTAGGGTCTTGTAACAGAAAATAATCCAGCCTCTGCATTGGTATACAGAGTCCCAATGAGTCTTACCCTTACAAAGATGGTGACTGTTCAGAATGATTTAGCCTAGGCCTTGAATGGACTTCCATTTGTCTACAATGATGGGCAAGTGCTTTTGGAAGGCAGAAGGAACTGGTCAGCTAGTTTAGGTTCAGAGTCTTCTGCTAGCCTGTGCTTACTCCTGGTTGCCATCTCTGGTGAAATGTTCTCCCTTCTCACTGTTCTCTTCAACCTTGAGGCCCACCTGCACAAAAATCACCTTGTATTTTTTTCTTTATGAATACTTACCTATTTGTTCATCTTGTTCCATTCTCCTCTATTATAATGTAAGATTTTTGGGGCGGCTAGGTGGCGTAGTGGATAAAGTACCGGCCTTGGAGTCAGGAGTACCTGGGTTCAAATCCAGTCTCAGACACTTAATAATGACCTAGCTGTGTGGCCTTGGGCAAGCCACTTAACCCCGTTTGCCTTGCAAAAACCTAAAAAACCAAAAAAAACACACACACACACACAAAGATTTTTGAGAGCAAGAGTTGTTTGGTTTTTGTCTTGTATCCCCAACACACAGCAGAGTAGGGAACTAGGGATAACAGTGGACAAAACCCAGAAGTCTTGAATGCAGATCCTTGCTCAGACATTTATTGGCATTGTGGTTTGTTTTTCCTTCTTGAAGAGGACCAATGACATTACGAAGGTGATGTCTTGACTTGTGTAACATTAGCTTCACTCTCTCCTTTTAGAGTCATCAAGTTTAGTGGCAAGACAAAAGTCAAGTGACCAGTGATAGTGATGGCTTATTGACAAGTTACATAATCTCTATTTGCCTCAGTTTCCTCATCTGTAAAATGAAATAATTGATATAGCACCTATCTCATAGGGTTTTTGTGAGGACTAACTGAGATAGTCTTTGTAAGAAATTTAGCATAGGAGGTACTATATAAATATTGGTCATTATTATTTTTAATAGTGATGATGATGATGATGATGATTATTATTATTAAGGAAGTCATCTCTGGGACTTCAAGTCAAGCCTGGATGACCATTGTCAGCCATCTTCTAGATGGCTTACTTCCTTTCTTGGGGTATGACTTGGACCGGGTTCAAACCACTCAATTCCCTTCCAAGTTTTAGGGTCACCTTTGAGGCCCCTTAGTCTGATCTCACTTTATAGTTTCTAGAGTTCAAGTGACTTGTCTAAGGTCATACAGGCACTAAATCAAGCAAATGAAATATAAACTCAGGTTCTGTGACTCCACATCCCATTGTCTTTCCACATCAAGATGCTACAAAGCCCTGTGCTTCTGTGTTTATTAACATGGTTCTATACGAAACCCTGTGAGGACAAGGCAAGGAGGAGTTTTATCAAGCTCCAGGAATGCTGCAGAGATGAAGTGCTTTGGGGGACACAGGTCTCTAAGGAGTAAAGCCATCCTGGGCGGACCATAGAACACAGCTTGAGGCAACTAGGAGACATGAGGGAATTCTGGACCTGGATTTAGGCAGGCTGGAGTTTTAATCCTGCTTCCTACACTTGTTGAATGATTTCTTAGGTGACTCTGAGCATGTCTTAATCTCTCCCAACTGATGAAATCTCTCCCCTGATGAAATGGGAACAATAATGAGACCTTCCTTCTGGGATTGTGGGAGAATCAAATAAAATAATCTAAATAAGGGGTTTTTCAAACTGACATTTTAATTAGTTTAATAACTACTAGTATTTTAATAATTATTAGATATTAATTGCCTTTGTTGTTTCTGATGATATATAGTATTTACATGGGTGGAGAGGAGTGGTGAGGTTATCGGGGGATGCTGAAGAAATCTCTGGCAGAAGAAATCTGTTGTCTTCAGGTCACAAGGAAAGAACTGGTCCCATGGGAGTTGGCAAGATCTGGAAGATAAAGGTTCCAAGTGGAGGATCAGGCTGGGTTGTGACAGTCTCCAATGGCCAAGAGCAGCAGCTTGATCTGGAGGCAGCTAGGAGGCCATCGGAGACTCTTGCGCAGGAAAGTGATGCGATGCTCATGCTCTCTTTGGGATTTAGGCTTAGTTAGCCGGAAGAGAGAAATATGTCCACATTTCAGAAGTCAGGCATTTCTCATAAAGGCTGAATGTGATGGATTCAGGACATAGTGACTGGCAACTTGGTTTCTCTGATGATGGACTGCTATCGACTTTGATGTCTGTCTGTCTGTCTCTCTCTTTCTCGCCTCTCTCAACTGCTGATGAGTTATTTTTCTTCTTTGGAGTAGCTTTTTGCAAAAGTAGACATCAATAGAGAGACAGCCATTGATCAGCCCTCCAATACAAAATAATAGTCTACAGATGTCTAGAGCTCCATTAAACCGAATGACCTAGAAATCTAACAGTACAGACTCTTTTTGACTGCAATTTGGGGAGCACAAGAAAATCCAGTGCTAAAACAGTCAACCCTAAGGTCAGGAAGACTGCCTCAGGGGGTGTCTGGCCTTCCAGGGAGTTGAATTCCATCTAATAGCTGATCTCTAGATCAGTCTCCTCATCCCAGCTATGCAGTCTCAGAAAATAATGCACATGAGTTCTCACTCTGCAGTTCCTTCCTCTGGCAGTTTTCTGTCTTGTCTGGTCCCATGCGGGGTGTGTGTGTGTGTGCAAGAACTCATTCTTCTTGGTTTTGGTGGGTGGGGAGCACAATTTCTTGTTGTTGGGGAGGGATGACCCTCCCCAGGCTGGATAGGTTGGACCTGTCCTTTGGCCTTCCCCTTTCTCATCTTTCCAAGTCTGTCCCTCAGATGTGCCCTGACTGGCAGTGCAAGGGCACCAGCAGGCTTGGTCTGAGCCATGGATGTCAAACTCTAGTAGCAGTCACCCAAGGAGTATTACTCATTTCATATTGACTAAGAAAACCACATATCACCATTATCTCGGTTCTGTTGTATTTCCATTTATTTTGTTAAATATATCCCAGTGACATTTTAATCTGGTTCAGGCTGTTCTGTTGGCTGCCTCTAGGCCTGATGACCATTTCTAGCTCTAGCAATCTGGGAGTCTACCCTGCTTGGTGGCTTCCTTGGCAGCTTCTATCATCATCTGGGCAAGGGGAGACCTGCAGACAATAGGCAGTGCAGAATTCTGGTCAGAGTCTTTCATTCTTTTTTAATCCCAGGTTTTCTTAACCAAACACTTGGACTATATTCTGGAATATCTGGAGGGGCAGGCACCCAAGGAAACTGTAGTGACCAACTGAAAGGATTTAAAGATCCTTAGTAGAAATGGTTGCTATTCCTCAGTTCCTGAGCCTGAGGCTGGTTGGATGGGTTTCCATACATTATCTCTTTTGTTTTGAATAACATCATAAAGTGGAAAGTGTTCTGGTTCTGGAGTCAGAGAATCTGGTTCAAATTCTGCTTCTGAGTTATGACCTGTGTGACACTGGGCAAATCACAACCTCCCCGAGCCTCAGTAACCTTCCCTGTAACCCAAGGGGCTGGAGATAGTTTTCCTCGCTACTGGGGAGGTTGAGGTTGGAGGATGGGTTGAGCAGAGGGACTAAAGCCCATTGATAACCACAGTACATCTTCTAGCAAAATGGTGAACCCTCAGGATGTGGGATGGGGCAGCCAGGGCACTTATGGAAGACTGAATTGGCCTTGGAAGGAAAGGGATCTGTGCTGATCAGTAGGGGGAATCAAGCCCATGAGGTACCAGTGTTGGCTATGTAAGGTCACACACTTTCATTACAAGAGAAAACAAAAAGATGGGATTGGACTCTGATCTCTGAGTCTTTTCTTACTCTAAATCTCTGTGAAGAAAGAAAATGGTTGGGAATTTGATTCCTGATTCTGTGACCCGAGTTGAAACTCCATCTCTGTCACTTGCTTATTTATGTGACATCGGACACATGATTTATAGGAACTTTTCTAGAACTTGGTGTCTTTGTCTGTAAAATGAAGGGGATAGTTTGGGTGACCTCTAAGATTCTGCCCAAAACTAATGTTCTGATCCAATGACTAGCCCTATGATTGTTGTTTTTATCCCCATTTTAAAGATGAGATAGTCCAGGTTCAGAGTTTAAGTGGATTGTCCATGTATACTACTCAACCACTCTATGGCAGAGTCAGGATTAGAAGTTGGTTCTCCCTTGGTTCTGGGTCTAGCATCCTCCTGATCAGGACCATTACTGTTATTTTGGACTAGTTAAGTCTTCCCTATAGTTCTTGAAATATTCTAAATCCTACATTACCCAATGAGCAGCCAGGAGAAAGGTTGGGGGAAGCAGGACCCTGGTAGAGTCAAATATTATGAGAAACCTATGAGGACTATATTGTTCTTTGAGGAGCAGTGAGTGGCCAAGTCAGTGTGTATGTGTTTGTGTTTGTGTGTGTGTGTGTGTGTGTGTGTATTTCTACTCTTAATTTATATCCTGTACTTACTTTAGGGGCAAAGTGGTATAATGGTCAGAGCCCAGGCCTTGGTGCTAAGGTTCAAATCTTACTTCTGACATTTTTCAGAAAATGTCAAAATGACAGTCTTCCATTCATCTTTCTTAATTTGCTCTATAAAATCAGAGAAATCCCAACTTTGAAATTATGGACAATCCAATTAGATGTAGATTTGACTTTTGCTTGAAATACCCACACAAGGAAAAAAACCACAAGATGATGTCAGTATTGTGCTTCTTCTGCATGTGATGGTGTGTAATCATGGGAAGTCACAGACCTCCCAGAACCCCAATGTCTTCTAGAAAAAGGAGAAAAATTGCTAGAATGCATAAATAACACTGAATACCAAAGCCACTTTCAGCTATAGGTGTCTTCTTGTTAATTGACTCTCATGTGCCAATTGTGGGCTATAGAAGAAACTTCCAGTGATCCCACTTCCAGGGTATCAGGGATGAGTTTCCTTCTAGGAGACAGATTGCAATCTTTACATAGGCAGAGTAAACAGAGAGCACCTTAATGTTTAGAAACCACTTCATAGGTCATCTCATTTGAAAGCCCATTTTTCAGATGAAAAAAGTGAGGCTGAGGGCAGTTGAGAGCCTTACCCAGTATTCCACTACTAGTTAGTGTTTGGTACAGGATTTGAACTCAGGTCTTCCTGACTCCTACCTGCTCTCCCTCTGGATTGCCTTGGGGCGCATCTGTCTGCAGGCACACTTGGCTAAGCTGAACCTCAGGGACAGATGCTAAATTTGCCTTTAAAACTGTTATCAGTCCTATCTACAGTTGGTGTAAGGGAGGTTGAGAGAGGGGAAGTCACTTGTTCAAGGTCACACAGTTTTTAAATGTCTGGGGGCAAGATTGAACACTAATCTCCTTGATTCTCACAGTCTATTCACCAGCTGCTGCTGCTTTGGAAAAGATTTTGGAAGTCATTGGTACCCAGTCACTGACATCAGACGAGTCTTCTTAGGGTTAGAGGGATTTGGCCAGAGCCTGTGCTCTGTGGGCAAATACTCCAAGAGACCTCCATCCCACCAGGGGGTGCTAGACTAGAGTCTTGTGGCCATAAGAGTCCTGGCATACACAAAATGGCAGGAGGACCCTGGGAGGAACAAGACTTGACCTGCCGAGGCTTTGAGGATGTAGCCCTCCCCTCTCCTCATGGCAATGAACAATCTGATATAAGATTAAATGGTCATGTTTAACATATTTCCATATTAGTCATGTTGGGAAAGAAGAATTAGAACTAAGAGAAAAAACATAGCATCTTTTTTAAAAAAATGTTATTTATTTAAGGCAATGGGGTTGAGTCACTTGCCCAAGGTCACACAGCTAGGCAATTATTAAGTGTCTGAGGTTGGATTTGAACTCAGGTCCTCCTGACTCTAGGATTAATGCTCTATCCACTGTGTCATCTAGCTCCCCCAAGATAGTATGACTCAATCTGAGGGCATGGAATTTGGAGTCAATTGAATCCTGACTCTGCTCCTTCCAGTTCCTTTACTGCTGTCTGCCTCAGTTTCCTCATCTGTAAAATAGGGCTAAGAGGACTCCCTCTCAGGGTTTTGATGGTGCTTGGTACATGGCAAGTGCTATCTAAGCACTCCCTGCCTTCCTTTCATCTCATTCTACAGGTGAGGAAATCTAGACCCACTCTCTTTATATGGAACAATCTCATTTGTTCATGATGCAGCAACTCCTTGAACTTGGAGTTTCTACCACCTTTTAGCTGTTT